>NC_069500.1:393348530-393648530 GCF_027579735.1 Bombina bombina
AAATGATATCTAAAGAATGAAGGCGTATCCTAGCCACTGCCTCACCAGCCTCTGACGTCACCGCACGTCACTGATATGCAGTATTCTACATCTTATGATACTTGTAGAACTTTGTAGTGTAAATGATGAATTACATTTGTTCTTTTGCTAAAAGGGTTTACGCTAGGAATATAATTGATCATGACACTTTCGAAATACCAGCAGGGTCTGAGCTAAGTAGTAAAAACACTTTGAAAAATTGCATTAGCCATGCAACTGACTCTAACAACAGCTGTTGATGTAGAGAGATTAAATATTTTCTTTCACAAAATGACAAGTTAAAAATAGCTAGGATTTAGCAATTAAATGAAAAAGATTTACTTTTAAAGATTAATTCCTCAAGATATTTAACTCACAGCCAAATAGTTTTTCATGACATAGAGGTTATTTATCAAAAATGTAGTTGATAAATAACCCATTTCTTTTAATTCTGTGGGGAGTATGTAGAAAATGTAACAGATTATTACCATTTGATTCATAGGCCCTGTTAGGCTTTTCTGATTCAAATCCAGTTGAAAGTGAAGTTGAAATAATAAGAAAAAACCCATTCACATTCTATTTTATTTTATAACCTTGTTTATGAAAAGTCGATACACTTCAGATACTTGAGTAAAAAGGCTTCGTAGAATAATTATCAGCACATTATACATAAGATTTAGAATCAGTATAATGAATTGAAAGGGATTTGAAACCCAATTTTTTTTTTTCTTCCATGATTCAGATAGAGCATACAATTTTAAACAACTTTCCAATTTACTTTTATTATGTATTTTGCTTCATTCTCTTGATATCCTTTGTTAAAAGAGTATCAATAAACTAGCTGAAATGCAATGGCAAGATGCATATGTGTGTAGCCACCAATCAGTCTACCTAGTATACTCTATACTATAATATACTTTTCACAAAGAGAATGAAACAAATTAGGTAATAGAAGTAAATTGGAAAGCTATTTAAAATTGCATTCCGTATCTGAATCATGAAATAAAAAAAAAAATTGGGTTGCATGTCCCTTTAAGCAGATACTTGCCAGATTGTAGTGCAGAATAGACTTTCATTCAGTGGGTCAGCAGAATCAGCCTAAAGGCTTGTAACTGTGAAGAAACTAGTCTGTAAACAAATAAATAGTTATCAGAGACAGACAAGTTCATAAACAAGAGTGGCAAGGTGTGCAATATGCTAAAATGGTAGCCAGGAAATTGCCAGGGTAATAAACAAATGATTCAGCTAAAAATAATTTAAGATCCAATAACAGAAGTTATGGAAAACCAGGTTCATAAACAGCAATGAAATACTGAAAAGATATCAAAACATTTGTTTTTTTGTAAGCCCATAAATGATCTAGAATGGTGGAAGCTACCTCTTGCATCAAACTCTGAGTCAGCTTGTCTTTTCACTTCCAAGTTATTTACGTGTGTGAAATTACAGAAAACTTTACGCCTGTTGTTGGTAGCATAGCATGCCAAAGTCAGTATAAGCTTTAATTATACCCATATTTAATTTCCCACAGCACAAACTGTCCAGTGTGATTGTAATACCCAGGTTTTAGATTCCACCACATCCAGTAGTCCTTTTTTACTTGATTCATTCTTTTGATGTTCTTCCTACCTGTGTTTTGTATCCTGCTGGCCTCTCTCTTTTTCACCTTTGGTTCTTCCTCTGATATCTCATTTCTGGTTTGACCCTTGGGGGTAAATTTATCATATGCCAGGCAGACATGAATCGCTGTAGCGAATCATGTCTGCCCGACATCGCTAAATGCCAACAGAGTATCATTGCACAAGCATTTCTTGTTAAATGCTTGTGCAATGCCGTCCCCTGCACATTCGCGGCCAATTGGTCTCTAGCAGGGGGTGTCAATCGTCTGATCGCATCGGATTGGGATGATGGCAGTCCGCCACGGAAGTTAGGGAGCAGCGGTCTTACAACCACTGCTTCTTAACTTAAGTTTCAGGTGGACCTGAAACTTTGCGGGTAGAAAGCAGCATCCGCTGCTTAATAAATCTACCCCTAGGGCTTATTGCTTTGTGGACTGAGCTTCTGGCTTGATGCAAGATATGTCCCTTCGCTCAAATGTGGATCTTCTATTTGCACTATTCATAAGCCCTCCATGTCTAGACGTTCTCTAACAGTCCTGTATTACATTGTATTCCAGTTCATCTAACTATCTAAAGTAATACTCTAAACAGGAATAATAACAGGCAATCAAAGGGTCAAGAATTAGAAGTCCAGAAAGAGTGTAAACCTTAATAGCAGGTACTAACTCATTACTAGGGTTCCAGACAATGGTGATACTATTATTTAAAAGTAAGAATGTTTCTGTGATATGCAAGGCAAACAAAAAGTGGACTTAAACTTTATGCATCAAACGAGGATAACATAAAAATAGCTCTTTGTGGTAACTGATTATAGAAAATAAATATCTTGCAGAAAAAAAAAACTTGCTACAACATTCATTGCAAGTAGAAAAAAAGATTTTTAGCCTCTCCTCATCACAGAGTTGCAAGTTTAGCTACAATATAATCAATGGAGCTGCAACAATCTTGTTCACTTCTCTGAACATAGAAGGATACTGGCATCACAAAAATGCATTACATTTTTTACAAAACAAATGAATTAAACCCGTTACAATAAATCCTATGTAAAACTTTTCACTTTTACATATGGATAAAAGAAAACTTTGAAAAAGTAAAAAAATAACACAATAACACTATTAGCTTTAAAATAGCAAGACGTGATCATGGAATGTTTTTGACTTTTGCATACTTGGCACTCAGAACAATAATGGGCAGCCCTTCATTCTGTCTACAAGGTTTCAAAGATGCTTCTTGTTCTAACCACTGAGACTTTTTATAACAAAACATACATACAAATATTCTACAGACATTAATAATTACAGTGTTTCCAGGCCAATTTTTGAATTTGCACTGCTTGAAATTGCTTTAATCACTTAGCATTAACTTTTCATGTATTGGTCAACTTTAAAGAGACAATATACACCCATTTTCATATAACTGCATATAACAGACACTACTATAAAGAATAAGATGCACAGATGCTGATATAAAAATCCAGTATAAAACTGTTTAAAAACTTACTTAGAAGTTCCCAGTTTAGCTCTGTTAAAAAGGTAGCTGGAAAGCTCACTGCAAGTGGGAAATAAGACACTTCCCCCTCCCCCTTCTTTTGCATATGAAAAGACCCTTTACACAAACAGGAGCAAGCTGGAGTAGGCATCTCACGGTATTCTCATAAAACTTTGGGGCTTGGTTAGGAGTCTAAAAATCAGAGCAATGCAATTTAAAAACAAGCAAAACTATAAAAACAAAACAAAACAAAAAAAAAAACTTAATGGGCTATATTAATACCGGTAAATCATATACAAAACATTTATGCAAAGAAAAAATGAGTTTATATTGTCCATTTAATGGCAGACATGTCCAATAACAACAATTTTAAAAAGATAGGTTAAACAAAGCTCAATTCATTGAGAACATACTCTCACTTTTACAACAAAGCTTCTCAGCAACCTCATAAGTGTCAATGAATTCAGGATAATAAGTTCACTTTATCAAACAGAATGAGAAATGTGTATAAGGAAACAAAGTTTGATAGTATATAATGATTTTTAAGTAGGGTTCAAGTTAATTTTACAGAATCTCGTTTCAATGTATAAAAATAGAAGAGAAAATAACAGTAAACTTTTTATTTACTTCTTTGGGCGTAGTTGAGATATGTTGCCATAATGTTAAAGCAGAAGAAGACCAATCATTGCAATAATTAGTTACATATGAAGTACAACTCTCTAGACACCTGTGAGCAAAGCAAGCACTATGTTTTGTGCATATTATTGGCTTTCACAAGTATAAAATAAATATAATTACTCATGAAACTTACTCTTGTTTGGTATACTTGAAGATAAGGCGATGTCGTATTTAAAAAAAAAAAAAAAACTTGTATAACTTTAGTGACAAGAGATGATACACCAATGTTGCACATAAAATGTAGGAGGTATTTTATGAAAAATATATTTTCTCCAAAAAAAATCAAAGATTTTATAAAAAGAGCTGATATTTCAGTCCCAAGATGGATCACCCAGATAGACACTGACAAAAGGACTAGATCATGT
The DNA here is from genome assembly GCF_027579735.1 of Bombina bombina. Classification (NCBI taxonomy): domain Eukaryota; kingdom Metazoa; phylum Chordata; class Amphibia; order Anura; family Bombinatoridae; genus Bombina; species Bombina bombina. The sequence goes on from NC_069500.1 coordinate 393,352,696, forward strand.
CTCAAATGTCCCAATGTCATGATTCAAAATGCATTGGCCTAGATTATAAGTAGAGTACAAATAGTATAGAATCCTAATATAGTGTAAGACCCCATAGGAATAAGTGAATCTATACTCTATGCTAATTATGTTTAATTGGGTCCTATTCTTGCTCACATGAATTTCTAGCTTGAGATCATTGCGGATAATTTTGTCTGATGATCCTTGTCATTTTTTGTTCTATCTGATTTGATCTTGGACTGGATATTGGACTTTGTTTTTAGCCTCAAACTTTATTGATACACCTGATCCTGACTAATGCCCTGGTTAATGAACGTTGGCTTTCTGATCCCAAGGCACCTCTGCTGCTGTACTGACTGGTCTTCTGGTTACTGACTCTAGCTTGACCTGTTGCTGTTTTCTCACCTTTGCACATCTGAATTAATTTGCAGAAAAAAGTAAAAACTTTTATTTGCAATTACATACTGATTGCAGTAAATTCCTACTCCTTCCATTTTTGTGCTAAAATTACTAATCAGTTTATTTAATTGGGCCTCAATAACTTCATTATCCAATAGAATTAGCTCTCTTACTATTGACTGATTTAAATCTTCAAATCAAACAACAAGATAACATTTTTGGCTGAATTGTATAAACAACCAATATGATCTGGAACAGCTGTTTAAAATGGATAAAATGATAGAGAAAAGGTGTAACTCCTTGAGGGTTTCTAGCAGCCCTTGATCACCAAAATATAGTACATCACTTAAAGGGACATTCCAGCCAAAATTGGAATCCACATGAATGCATTTCAGTTTTGAATATAACCAGTTTTTGTAATATACATGTAATAGCAAAGATACTTCTAATAAAAGTTATAGTTGCTTCAAAAGTATATTTAAGTATGCACCGTGCACCAGCATTTTAAGCACAGCACTTACTCAGAGAGCCTAAGGTGCTTTTACCATCTGGTAATGACTAATTTTGTTAATTGTCGACATAATACAAGCCCCACTTGCACTCTGAGCAACAGCATTATTTAAAATGCTGGTGCAGTGAGAATATCCAGCAATGCTTCACATGCACATGCAGAGAAAAATGTTAACACTAAAACAGTGATAGGTTACTAGAAGCATTTTTGCCAATACATGTATAATGCAAATATGTTTCTATTTCAAATATTTAATTAATCTATGTGCATTTAAATTTTGACTGGAATGTCCCTTTAACTATACTAAACAGAAGAAATGAATTTGGTACAAAGGCTTTTTGAAGTGTATTTTTGTAATAGTTATTTTAAGTAACTTCTCATTTTTTTGTAACTGTACGTTTTAGCAACTTTTTTTCAGTAATATTGTCAGTCTTTTTGAGAATGTAAGGAGTTTTAAGAAGTTTTAGGCTAGGGGTAAGTTTATGGGGTCTTTAGTTCAGGCTCAATTTAAGTGTACTGTTTTCTGGGGTATTTAGAGTCACTGTTCAGTTGGAGGTTTTTAAAATAGCAGTCACTTTAAGCTGGAATTTTGTTCTTGGAGTCTGTGGTTGGTGGCTTATTTTAGCAGTTATTTTATGTAGGTTGTCTTGGGGTGGGGTGATTAGTGGATAGTAGAGGAGGGGGTTTAACATGGGATAACATTGTGTTTGTGTTATATAAGGGTTAATATTTGAGGGGTTTTTTATTTGTGAAAGTTTAGGGGTTAATAGCGAAATTAGATTTTTACATAATGGGGGTTTGCATTTGTGGCACTTTAGGGGTTAATAGCAAAGGAGGTTGCATTTGGGTTGTGTTATTTTAAAGTATAATAGCAGATGAGTTTTTTAGTATGTAGGTTTTGCATTTGGATTGTGGAAGTTTAGGGGTTATTAGCAGATAGGGTTTAGCGTGGTTGGTTTTGCATTGGTGCTTGTGGCAGTTTAGGGGTTAAAGTGTTAAAAAAGCTATTCTATTTTTTTTTTTTTTTACTTGTGGCTAGGTAGACTTTAGCACTGGCTGGTACCATTTTCTCTCAAGATAAAGGTTTACATTAACTCTCAACTTGTCATATCAAGGTCAATTTGGCTAGCCCAATAATTAGCTCTTACCATTATGAGATACATTAATTTTGGCACAATCATGAAAAAAGTCTTTGGCTAGCTTTTTTAACTAATTACTTGTAATGCCAGAATAGGCAATTAAGTAACGTGCTGCATGCAATCAGTATCACTCTACTGACTCAATGAGTCTACAGTATTGGTTTTTAAACCTGTCCTCAGGCCTCCCCAACAGGCCAGATTTTCAGGATTACCCTGGATGAGAGCGGGTAAAATTACCATGGTTACTAATCAGCTGATTATTTCACCTGTGCTTCAGTTCAGATATTCTCAAAATGTGGCCTGTTAGAGAGGTCTGAGGACAGGTTTGAAAATCAGTGGTCTACATATTAGTGTTTGCTGCATTATTGTGGAAAGCTGTTACATTTCTGATGTCTGCCTCTCTCCCAGCACTTCAAGTAAAATATAAAAAAGTATTTATCCTAAAAAAAAAAACATTTTTTATGATGAAAATTCCCCCTATTAGTTGTTAATTTTGCTTATGTGTAAGGCTCTGAAAAGTGTGCAAAAAGGGAATGTTGTCATGCATTTAACAAATTTACTTTGGAAATGACCTCTTTTATATAGTATGCCCCATGGTTTATTGTAGAGAAACATTTGAAATGGGAACATTTTTATTGATAGAATAACAATGTAGGCAAAAATGATTTTGTTCCACAAAAACAGAAAGATTTGAATACACCACCATGGGTTTGTAATAACCTTCCTATAATAATACAAAAATAAAGTTATTTAAATACATTTTAGAGATTTATACCTCCATTTGATAAATATTCCTCAGTGACTGCTGGAAAAACTAAACAATAAGTTGCATGAAGTTCCATAAAATTCCCATTTGGATAATAAAAGGTTGACGTTTGACATGTTTGATTTAATTGCTCCTCACGTGAAGACTGTTGACATTTACAGCAGAAACCACTAAATGTTCTGGGAATTTACAACAATAGAATGTGTTCGCTGTCAAGTTGAAAGAACACTGTCAGAGTTGAATCAATATAAATTCATACGGATTATCATTTGTGTTAGGTATTTGTCATACAAAAGAATGTGTTGTTATTATCATTGTCATTTTTTTCAATGCATTTTTTAATAACCTTAGCTTGAGAGCATTTTAAACATCTACTTTACATAAATTATTTCATTGCATTTACAGGTCATTTCAAAAACTTGCAATGTTCTTTTTGGACACAGGATAGTTTTCCAGTTCCCCTGCTGCTTGACCTACTCTTTTCATATTATTCCTTTTTCATATTTTAGCACTCAATTATTTTTCCTTCATTCCTTCATCACACCAACTTATCCATTTAGTCACTATATATACATCACACATATATCACTTTTTCATACATCTCATAAATTTAGTAAAAACTAATTTTTTTCGCATTCCAGTACTTTTTGTTACATTTACTTTTTCAAATCTGTGGTATTAGTCAAAAGTTTTAATACTGTTTGCTACAATCTTAATAACTGGCACCACACACTCAACTAGATTACAAGTTATACGCGTTGTAGGGAAATTAATGAACGCAACAAAATTATATATTATATATATATATTATTATTTAACCCTCTATAGCGCAGCCATTACAAGTTTTCAAACAGCCGGCTTGTGCGTGCGATATTGTGGTTTTAAACTCCATACCGCACAAAATACAAGCGCTGTTTTGACGTGCTCATGCACGCTTCCCCCATAGACATCAATGGAGAGAGCGGGTCAGAAAAAAACCCTAACTACCTGCGATCACGGAAGGAAAAGCTCCGTAACGCAGCCCCATTGATGTCTATGGGGAAAAATAAAGTTATGCTTAAACCTAACACCCTAACATGAACCCCGAGTCTAAACACCCCTAATCTGCCGCCCCCGACATCGCTGCCACCTTCATAATGTTATTAACCCCTAATCTGCCGCTCCTGATATCGCCGCCATTTGTGCTGCTCCCGATATCACCGCCACTATACTAAAGTTATTAACTCCTATTCCCCTGCACCCCAACATCACCCACACTATAATAAATCTATTAACCCCTATTCCGCTGCTCCCTGACATCGCCGCCACTAAATAAAGTTATTAACCCCAAAACCCACAAAATAAAAGTAAAGTAAAAGCTAATCTACCCATTGCCCTGAAAAAGGGCATTTGTATGGGCACTGCCCCTTAAAAGGGCATTTAGCTCTTTTTCCTGCCCTTAAAAGGGCATTCAGCTCTTTTATGAAATGCCCAAGCCCTAATCTAAAAATAAAAACCCACCCCAAAACAAAAAAATACATTACACAAAATAACAAACAAATTATCAAAAATAATAAAAGTTATTCCGATTCTAATACCCATTGAAAAAAAACACCCCAAAATAACAAAAACCTAATCTACAATAAACTACCAATAGCCCTTAAAAAAGCCTTTTGTAGGGCATTGCCCTAAGTTAAACAGTTCTTTTAGATTAAGTCTTGAGCCCAATAGGGATCAAGACTGGAAAGTGTGCACTTTTACAGAACTTCCGTCCCTGAATTAAATGAATAATAAACTCACATTCAGGACCAAAGGATTCTATTCTAATGAATTCAATTAAAACATAACTTTTATTTCAACAATAGTTGTATAAAATCAATGATTTTAAATCAATGATTAAAAGTTATGTTTTAATTGAATTCATTTGAATAGAATCCTTTGGTCCTGAATGTGAGTTTATTATTCATTTAATTCAGGGACGGAAGTGCTGTAAAAGTGCACACTTTCCAGTCTTGATCCCTTTTGGGCTCAAGACTTAATCTAAAAGTTGTCTTTGTGCACAAGCACCCCTACTCACAAGAGAGATATATACACACATATATATATATATATATATATATATATATACAAATATATCTAACCAATTTAATTGAGCACCCCTGCATCAATATTATTGTAGTGCTAGTGCCACCCTTTTCTTCCACGTAAACAGCTCTTTTACCTGAAAAAAAATACAAACCCCCACTAACATTACAAACCCCCACCCCCCAAACACACAAAATAAAAATAAAAAAATCATTGAGAATTCTTCATCCAAGCGGCATCTTCTATCTTCGTCCTGGTGGTGTGGAGCAGGTCCATCCTGAAGACATTTGGCACGAAGCATCCTCTTCATATGGTCGCCGCCGTACACTGAATCTTCAATGCAAGGTACGCGATTCAAGATGGCGTCCCTTGCATTCCTTTTGGCTAATTTGATTTTTGAAATTGAAATCTGCCAATAGGATGAGAACTACTGAAATCCTATTGGCTGTTCAAAACAGCCAATAGGATGAGAGCTTCTGAAATTCTATTGGCTGTTCAAATTAGCCAATAGAATTTCATTAGCTCTCATCCTATTGGCTTATTTTACTTCTGTTGGCCAAACATGTCTAAAAGCCATTTCTTGTTAGTAAGTTGTTTCCGCTATGTAATGAAGGAGGGAGTCTACATCCATCCCTGACGTAGTGCCCTCTGGTATGAAACACGTAGGATCTCTTCACTAGTGCTGTGTTTGTTTCTGTGTCTTGTAACTACATGATATTTTACCTTATTGAAATAAAAGCTACACTTTAAAATACTGGACTTCCCATGCTGGAACCGCAATCTTGACCAATTCTTTAGTTCTAAATGAATAAGTAAAAATACAGCATACAATTGGAGATCAAAATACTGCTTAATAGTATAAGCTAGAGGGTAAATAAATTAAAATAATATAATTTAATTTGATTTCATGAAAAATTTGGTACATGAGAATATTCTCATGTCAAGCAATAAGAAAGCACATTTTTTTCGTGATATTGACTATCAAGAAAATGTGGCTACTTGTTTAAACCATGATAAATATATTGTCTAATAATAATAGGATAAGTGAACCTATAATAATAGGGTAAGCTTAACATGTGTACTAAATATGTTTAATGAAAGCTGAGGGTATAAACACTGACAGTTACACTGTAGTGTAATGTCATTAAAAAGTAAAACTACAGTACATATTTAAAAAGAGAATTATAAACAACAATTTACTAGACTAGACTTGCAGCCAATAAAATGTATTTTTCAGACAAAAATTTTGTAACGAATATTCAGTAGAAAGCTCCTTTATTTGATTCAATCGATCTCCGTTTTTAGCTGCTACAGCCAATAGCCATGCGGTAAATCCGGCTTGGCGTCCATGGGAGCCGGATTTACCACACTGCTATTGGCTAAGAGGTGAAAACATCAACTCTTAGCCAAAAAATTTTTTAGCCGTACTCTGCTGTAGGAGCTAAGAGTGCCGATTGATTGAATCAAATAAAGGAGCTTTCTACATGAAGGCCTAGATTTAGAGTTCGGCGTTAGCCGTAAAAACCAGCGTTAGAGGCTCCTAACGCTGGTTTCTTACGCACTCCGGTATTTAGAGTTTATTTACCGCCACTCAAAATACACCTAACGCTCACCTTTCTACCGCCACCTCAGACCCAGTAGTAAACATATACCGCAAAAAAAAACATCCACGAATCACAAAACAAATATTACACAAAGTACACTTACACTCATACAAACACAACACTATCTTTATTTTTCTTATTTTTTTTTTTTTTCGTTAAAATACAAAGGATTAAAGTTGCGAGATCTCGGGTGTTTGAAAAAAATCCACACAAATCCATTTTCCCATTGACTTACATGGACATACGGGAAAAGACCCTCATATACCTACATCTAACGAATAACATTATCACAAACATACACTCATCGATGCATACAAACAATATACACCACATGACATACACAAAATATTTATTTATTACAAAAAGAACACGATTTATTTAATTTTTCACACAAGATCATGACGTCACTCACTTTACGAGGAAAACCAGTCTTAGAAAAAAAAAATAGAAATCTTTGGAGCCTCCATTGACTTCTATTGGGAAGACGTGCTCGTGCACGCGAAACCCTCATTTCCCTAACGCACGCAAATAGCGTAGACTGAAAAACTCCAAATACCAGCGCTAGAAAATACATGATTTCATGCGTTAGACCCAGCTATGATAAATAGATCAAGAAAGATTTCCCTATGGTGGACTTATGGTTTTTAATATTAAATATTCACCACACCATAAATATTTTTAACACTTTTAGATTACATCAACTACAAATCCCCATCACTAGTAACACATTATTATTTCAATAAAATTACATTTACAATTAAAATAAAATTCAATACACATTTCTGGATTCACAAACACTACACAATGGGAAACATCTCTCATTTACCTTTATTATTGCATTTCAGTTATTCAACTCATATGCTTGCAGCAACTGCATATCTACATAGGCTTAACACATAATCACTCATGGATGCACATACATTACGTTTAACATTCACTCATACATGTGCATTCAAATGATGGGGTAAAAACACATTACATTCTCTCTAGGAATCACAAAACACAACATATGGATTTTACTGTACTTTTAACATCATGATTCCATCACCAGAAACCATTAGGAATTACGTACAACACGAACATCATTACACCAGATTACAGATGTCACTTTATGGGAAGGAACAACAATGCCAGACCGCTATATAGAAGTCAGCATATGTGGGACACAATCACAATATATACGTACATGCACATAACACGCATCACCCATCACGCAACCACAAAGCACACATTTAGATTTTATTCAGCACACAATAACAATGTAGCACAATACAACAACACAATGAGGATTTCAGAACTACATAGGCAGGTTAATAATATCATGACGTCATTACAAGATTCAACCATACACATCACAGATTCACCACTGTACCGCCCCTTTAGGAACTTTAACACTCAATACTACAATACAACATATACGTAAACCACACTTTTGAACAGCATTATTATGGAGATTTCAATGGGACAATTAAGAAATATTGTCAGATCGCAAATCACTTATATATACAATACTACAGATGACAGCCGGAAGTTATTCAGTATTCGTGCAATTTTTATGGGACGCATACAATATTGTCAGATATAAAATCACTTATATATACAATACTACAGATGACAGCCGGAAGTTATTCAGTATTAGTGCCATTTGAATGGGACGCATACAATATTGACAGCTCGGCAATCACTTATATATACAATACTACAGATGACAGCCGGAAGTGCTTCAGTATTAGTGTCATTTGAATGGGACGCATACAATATTGACAGCTCGGCAATCACTTATATATACAATACTACAGATGGCAGACGGGAAGTTCGGAATTATTATTGCGATTTTAAAGGGACGCATACAATATTGACAGCTCGGCAATCACTTATATATACAATACTACAGATGGCAGACGGGAAGTTCGGAATTATTATTGCGATTTTAAAGGGACGCATACAATATTGACAGCTCGGCAATCACTTATATATACAATACTACAAATGACAGCCGGAAGTTCTTCAGTATTAGTGCGATTTGAATGGGACGCATACAATATTGACATCTCGGCAATCACTTATATATACAATACTACAGATGGCAGACGGGAAGTTCGGAATTATTATTGCGATTTTAAAGGGACGCATACAATATTGACAGCTCTGCAATCACTTATATATACAATACTACAGATGACAGCCGGAAGTTCGGAATTATTATTGCGATTTTAAAGGGACACATACAATATTGACTGCTCGGCAATCACTTATATATACAATACTACAGATGGCAGACGGGAAGTTCGGAATTATTATTGCGATTTTAAAGGGACGCATACAATATTGACTGCTCGGCAATCACTTATATATACAATACTACAGATGGCAGACGGGAAGTTCGGAATTATTATTGCGATTTGAAAGGGACGCATACAATATTGACTGCTCGGCAATCACTTATATATACAATACTACAGATGGCAGACGGGAAGTTCGGAATTATTATTGCGATTTTAAAGGGACGCATACAATATTGACAGCTCGGCAATCACTTATATATACAATACTACAGATGACAGCCGGAAGTTATTCAGTATTAGTGCCATTTTAATGGGACGCATACAATATTGACAGCTCGTCAATCACTTATATATACAATACTACAGATGGCAGATGTTACTTTATCGTTTACAAACAATATTGCATCAACATTGATCGATCACATTCGATGCACATTATACACAACTATGCACTTTAATTCATGTTAGCCTGGACGTGTGCTTGTTACTATAAGATCGCGTTTAAGAAATATTGATTACGCATAGGAACAAACATTACAAACATGCACTGTATGTGTGATATTTGACACTTTCACATTGAGAATCATTGTTTGAAACTAACATTTCAGCAAACAACAAATAAACGCCCACTGTGAAAGCATTCGCGCCGCTCACATACAAACAGGTGAATACAATCAGCAATCATTACAAACTCACTACCATTGGACTAATTGTACTATAAATCCCCCAAACAACATGGCCAATGCATCACTTGTGATCCACATCAGATCAAGTGCTTACCTTGTTACGCTGTTTTGAAAGATGGATGACGATGACATGGTAGACGCTGCTGGTGGTGCTATTGGCGAACTAGCTGTTGGTCGAATCAGGCAGCCTCGGCGGCTCAGACCGAGACGAAGGGGTCGTCTGGTTCGAGGTCCTCGTGTCTACAGGGTGAGACCCACCTTGGAAAACATGAGCGACTTTGAGGTTTTTGATAAGTATCGGCTCGATCGCGAACAGCTCATTGGCCTTTACGAGCTTCTTAAACCTCATTTGGAGCCACGTATACAAATAAGGACTGCTGTTCCCCCCATGAGTAAGATGCTAAGCTGTCTATACGTCCTGGCCTCCGGGAGTTTTCAATCCGGAGAACTGTACATGCATGGCCTGGCTCAAGGTACATTCTCTGGGGTGTTTGATAACTTTCTGAACGCCATGGTACGTATCAGTAAGCAATACATAGGATTCCCACAGAATGATGGTGATTGGAGGCGCCTGAAGCGGGAATTCTTTGATATTGCTCAATTGCCCAATGTCTTGGGAGCCATTGATTGTACCCACATTGCGCTGCGTGCTCCAATTGATGACTTGCCCTTCAGAAATCGCAAACATTTTCATAGCCTCAACGTGCAGTATGTTTGTGACGCACGGATGAGGATTATGCATGTGTATGCGAATTTTGGAGGGGCTTGTCATGATGCCCGCATCCTCTCTCTGTCGTCCCTGTGGAGACAGTTTGAGGAAAGACAAATGCCCCCTGGTTATCTCGTTGGTGAGTATTTGTGCTCAACATGGTTAATTATTTTGACAATTGCCCCTGTATTTTTTAACTGTTAGCGTCATGTTCAGCTATAGGATTAAATTTAACCATTTGTTATTTACCGACGCTAATGTCTAGTTTTATTGAAAAGCAGATATGTAGCATGTCTTACCTTAAGTGTTCAGATAGAGAATGCAATGTAACCATGTAGTTAGCATTTTACACAAGGTTTGGTTTAGGAGAAATACGCATATGTAGCATGTCTTAGATGAAAAGGCAAGATATTATCTCATGCAATTTAACCCTGTCATTGTCTTTTTCCGCTAATGTCTAGTTTTATTGAAATGCAGATATGTAGCATGTCTTACCTTAAGTGTTCAGATAGAGAATGCAATGTAACCATGTAGTTAGCATTTTACACAAGGTTTGGTTTAGGAGAATTACGCATATGTAGCATGTCTTAGATGAAAAGGCAAGATATTATCTCATGCAATTTAACCCTGTCATTGTCTTTTTCTGCTAATGTCTAGTTTTATTGAAATGCAGATATGTAGCATGTCTTACCTTAAGTGTTCAGATAGAGAATGCAATGTAACCATGTAGTTAGCATTTTACACAAGGTTTGGTTTAGGAGAAATACGCATATGTAGCATGTCTTAGATGAAATGGCAAGATATTATCTCATGCAATTTAACCCTGTCATTGTCTTTTTCCGCTAATGTCTAGTTTTATTGAAATGCAGATATGTAGCATGTCTTACCTTAAGTGTTCAGATAGAGAATGCAATGTAACCATGTAGTTAGCATTTTACACAAGGTTTGGTTTAGGAGAAATACGCATATGTAGCATGTCTTAGATGAAATGGCAAGATACAGATTTATATATAAATTTATTTTTTTTTTTTTATGTTTCTGACAACTTTTAATATGGATTATGGTTTTAAAAAAATATATTTATACAACAATATACTAGTTTAAGTATTCTGTTTGAATTATGTTCTTTTCTAAATTTATAGGTGATTCTGGGTACATGAGCCGGCCTTGGCTCATTACCCCCTTGCGTAGCCCAACTGATGTGTCTGAGGAGCGCTACAATAGGGCTCATAAGAGAACCAGGGCGGTGGTTGAAAGGATGTTCGGGCTCCTGAAGATGAGATTCAGGTGCCTGGACCGTTCTGGAGGAGCACTCCAGTACAACCCAAAGAAGGTGGCTAAGATCGTTGTAGCCTGTAGCGTCCTGCATAATATTGCACAGCGGGCTGGGATGCTGCAGGCCGTCCCGGTGGACAGAGACCTCCTCAGAGATGAGGAGGATGATCCTGTTCTAGAGGGGGAATTCCAGGACGAGGGACTTGATGTCAGAGCAGACGTCATCAACCGCCACTTTAGACGGTAAATAATAGAAGTTACACTGGAGTATTTTCAATAGATGTGAACTCTAGGGAAATGACAAGTAGAGAATTGTGCAAACATGTTAGTATTGATCAAATGTTAGAATAATCTTTATTTCTCATAATATAGGTGATGCTCTGGGCATTGGGTCCTATAGCGAGTCTTTGCCACCTGGTTTTTAAAGAGGACATCAGATGGTAAGTAGAAATGTATGGACTGTTGCTGGCATGATTTGTACACAAATACATCATATGGCATACATTTTAAAAAATATAACTTTGTTTACACATTACTTAAAATGTACATAATCAGAAAGGGATACTCTAGAATGACTATGGTTCAATGTCACACAGAGGTTTGTTCTGCTCAATATGACTCATCTTCACACTTGATAGAAAATAACACAGGTTCATACACAGGCTTAGTAAGCTAGTGATAGATATTTATTATGAAATTGGGGGTGGGAGAGGGGTACAGAACTGATTCACACACTTGTATGAAATCTTTATATATAATTTCTTACATTAGGGAGATTACTTAATCTAAAGACTGAAAGGGAACAATTTGAAGCCTGACAGTGAAGATTTCCAAGACTGACAGTGGGGAAAAAGCCAAGATTGAAATTGAAGTATACCAATGGGATCATGTCTGGCATTATATTTCAATTCTGCTGACCTTGAAAACCATACAAATACATGTTCACATGGTAAGTGCAAACTATTTGATAGAATAAGGCTGTGGAGACATCCTATTGGAGACACTTAGATGATTTTCTATTTTGTAGATGGTATTTCCCAGTCCTCTATTTAATGAACTGATGAATAATACACCTATTGAAGATCAACTGTTTACCCCTGAATTGACTTTCAAAGACCATGCATTGTCCAGGTTGGTGTACCAATGCATGCTAGTGAAGACTGTAGAATATTAGTAGCTTACATACATTAGTCATATTTAGTTCTTAATTAGATATTTAGGGATCACAATCAGACACTTAGATGATTGTACTTTTTTAGATGGTATTTCCCAGTCCTCTATTTAATGAACTGATGAATAAGACACCTATTGAAGATCAACTGTTTACCCCTGAATTGACTTTCAAAGACCATGCATTGTCCAGGTTGGTGTACCAATGCATGCTAGTGAAGACTGTAGAATATTAGTAGCTTACATACATTAGTCATATTTAGTTCTTAATTAGATATTTAGGGATCACAATCAGACACTTAGATGATTGTACTTTTTTAGATGGTATTTCCCAGTCCTCTATTTAATGAACTGATGAATAAGACACCTATTGAAGATCAACTGTTTACCCCTGAATTGACTTTCAAAGACCATGCATTGTCCAGGTTGGTGTACCAATGCATGCTAGTGAAGACTGTAGAATATTAGTAGCTTACATACATTAGTCATATTTAGTTCTTAATGAGATATTTAGGGATCACAATCAGAAAAAGGAATACATATTATAGTTGATATAGAGGTATTTGAATGGACATGAAATATTACATTTATGTTCAGCATACATATATTGTTTACATGTGATATACATTATTATGTATAATTTTAATTTTTGATATTTAAATATAATTTTTAATCAACAATATAATGGTGTATGTATTTCATTAATTTAAAATCAATGTAATGATTATCTTTAAAAAATGTTGATCAAAGTTAGAGCATAGACACCATATGATTTTAAATGTATTTTATGAATATTTTACAACGTGTGTATTAACTTTGTTCCATTTTTATTATTTGTCATTTCAGATTGGCATCTGATGACTTCCTGGAATATTTAATTATTTTCTATTAAATATATGTTTATTTTTAACAGATTCTAATATATATCAATATAATCTGTAAATAAATAAAACTTGGACTCCCATGACTGGTAGTTGGCTATTTGACAAGCACATGCATAAGAGAAAATAATGCATTAATAGTAGAAAATAAAAATCTTCAGAGAATATTAAAATATATCTTTTAACATTAATTGGGGAGTCAGATTCTTCAATGCTTTTATATTGAAAAAGTATATATTAAAAATATTTAGGATATGTAGTAATATTATGATTGTTTTAACATTTAATAAGGTGAAGTGGTTCAATTACATGAAAGTGACAGTGTTGTTGAATGTAAAAAGAATTGTATAAGATCATGTATCTTCCTTAGGTATCTCAAAACATTATTAGAAAATATTTTACAATTATTACATTTATAAATGGTAGGTCATTTAACTTGATATTTTTAAAAAATTAGTTATTGGATGCCAGGTTAATCTATGTAATTTTCTAGTGGAGTCATTTAACTATACTTAGTAATATTATGTATTTATTACAATCTTACCTCTTGGGTTAGACATCAAATATCTATATAGAATGTAATTTCCCCTTTAGTTTATTTTGTCAATGTTAAATCAAAATACAATATGTTTGGGTCCTTAAAGGGGTCATTCAAAATGTATATTTTGTATAGATTGTTACAAATATCATACAAGAATTTAAACATATTTAGAATGTACTATAGAATTACATTCAGTCTTTAAATATACTTGTTAAAATAAAAATAAATGCACATATCTTAGTCAATGATATAAGGCATCTATATGCAAACAACAATCAGCATCAAAATAGCCTATGTAGAGATGTATTTAATCCACGAATATATATAATTACAATATAATGATTGAATAACAAAACATATTAAGTTGGTCAAATATAAGATTATTATACAAAATGCATACATAACATATAGCTTAATGTCCCTCTACGCTGAAGGCTAAAAAAGACCTCATTTAATAAATATATTTCAGTCAGTGTGTAAAACAATCTAGAAGTTAATCTAAATTTGCTTTACTCATATGTTAGACTCATTTAGCAAAAGGAAGGTGCCTAGGTTTATGATATATTAAGCATTATTGTGAAATGTTTATTTAAAGGGACATGAACTCAAAATATACTTAAAGGTAGCCAGTTAAAAAAACAATGATTTATACATTCTGAATGAGTATTCTATTTTAATCAACTTTAAAACTTGTCTCATATTATGAATGCTCATTGTGATGTTGCTATCATTACTTTAGAAATAAGGCAGTAAATAGCTAATTTATTTGCTTCAGTACTCTGGACAGAACTTGATTGTTTGGAATAATTGATGCAACAATCGTCAAGGACAACCCAGGTTTTTATTAAACAATTGTCCGTAATATAAAATATCATTATTGATTTGCAAAGAAACATAACAAGATAACTTAACATTTGATAATCGTATTAAATAATAAAGTTGATTAACATTTCATGCTCAATCACCAATGGTAAATTTGTTTGGACAGTGTCCCTTTAAGAGATTTAAAGAGTGTATTTACTTCTCTTCCTATCTTGACATACTTTGCTTGAAAAGCATATCGAGATAGGCTCAGTAGATGAAGATTGGTGGATGCACAGAGATGCCTTATGTGATTGTCTCAACCATGTGCATTTAAATTTCTTCTGTTGAGGATATATAAATACTAAGAGAAAATTATTTACAGTTTAAAGTCTAAACAATCTTCTATCTCTACAGATCATTTGATACAATTGTTTGTTTGTAATGTCTCTTTAAAACTAAAGACGCCATTGCACAATAACATATATGAGCACTTCAGAGAAATACAAGCTCGAGGTTTATTTGCGAATAACAAAGCTGTAGTTTAACATTTATAAACAGATTATCCAAGTTACTGACATTCTAACCGGAATTTTAACATTAATAAATATTGCGTGGGAAACGCATCTTCAAACACCAGATTAGCATATTTAAACATTAGTGTAATGTCACGCAATAGCACACAATCAATGTGCATTATAAATACATTTAATAGAGCAATGTCAATACTTCACAATAAATTTATTTAAAGAACAATAAAGACATACAATATTAAATGTGTATTTGTATTAAAGAAACAGACCGTTATTAAACCGAGAAATGTCTACAACATTAATAATGTGACAGTATTAGATTTTAAAGAGTATTTAATCATTAATATTTCACGGATCCCGGATATTAAATCTGCGTCACACATATCCGCATGACAGGCCCATGAGTTACAAATAAGTCTACATGAAAAATGAAGTTACAGCACCACCAAGCGGTATGTGTAAGGAAGTTACTAAGATATGAAACATTAAGGAACGGCCAATCAGAGTTCATCACACAAACACAACTTGAGTCAGGATGGTCTCACAGACATTATAACAATATTTCAAACTTTTATCCAATCAGATGTACAGATAAATTGTCCCATGGTGCATCTCATGTTTACTTCACCATATAAAAGTCCATTACACGTTGCCATCTTTGTCAGTTCTCTAATGCCTGCAGGCAGTTTATATTATTATAATATATTTATTGGACAACCCAGCAGGCATGTCAGTTCCCAGGTTCACCAAGGAGGAGAGCGCTGCACTGGTCCACGCCGTCAAGGACTTTTATCCCCAGCTGTTTGGGAACAAGAGGAGCTCGACAGATGCGCCTGTTAAGAAGGCCCTCTGGGAGTCTATCACCAATGCGGTTAGATTGGTGTGTGACGTCCAGAGGACCCAGGATCAGATCATGAGGAGATTCGGAGATATGAGGTTGCGTTTATCGAAAAAAGTCAACCTCATAAGGGACTGGGTACAAGCCCGTAAAAGAGGGGGCCAAAGAAAGGCCCCGCGGAAACTGTACCTACTCCCTTATGAGGTGACTTTATGCGAGCTCCTCAATCTCCGGGTCCCCAAAAGATTTAGATCCTCGCCATCCTCGGCCTCCTCTTCTTCCCTCCCAGCTGCGGGATCTGAAAGTCCTGACGCGGGGGACAGGGCAGATGCTTCTCCGTCCGGTGGCCTGGGAGGAGCCGATAGAGAATCTGAACCAGGTAATTATCCAACTTCATATAATATTTATAATTTTAAAAATCAAAAATGTGTATTTAGTCAGATACTAAACCTATACAGATCTCACAACATACACTACATATGATGTTTAGATATCTGATTTTAGATTATTGACACATGAAATAGGAATGATGTTTCTTGCGCTCTACAGAATATGCGTCACAGAGCGGAAATGTAATTTCGCATCCACGTTAACATGGGTTTGCGGAAAGTGGCATTGCTTTATACATGTTGTTCAAATGACGGATGCGTAATTCTGCTTGGAATCATTGCGCAATGATCGCGAAAATGGCATTTCTCATCCACGTTAACATGGGTTTGCGGAAAGTGGCATTGCTTTATACATGTTGTTCAAATGACGGATGCGTAATTCCGCTTGGAATCATTGCGCAATGATCGCGAAAATGGCATTTCTCATCCACGTTAACATGGGTTTGCGGAAAGTGGCATTGCTTTATACATGTTGTTAAAAATTAAATGGAAATTCTTAGATTAGTGAAGAATACAGTATTCTTATTTTAAATATTATATCTAATAAAAAACGAATAATACTAATAAATTATAACATATGGCCATCAATTGATGATTATGTAATAACAAGCAGATATTCTTAAAGATACAGTAAACAACACAACTGATTGAAAATAAGAGTCCAGGATATATTTATCATTAATTTAATTGCGGAAACTATTAACTCATGGGACTACCAAAGGATTAATATTTTTCTATTGATTTGTTATTAATGTAAATATTTTAAACATGGCATGATTAGTATTAATGATATGCAATCCTCATTTAATATATTACAGATATGGATGTGGCTGCTGGATCCTCAAGCCAGGGCTTGTCACAGTATGGTATGTCTCATTTTAATTGACATTTGTCTTAGAAACATGGAATGAACATTACATACTAAATACACATTGTTCAATATTTATATGTAATGTCTATTTAATAGATGAAAATTATATAATTATTCGGATATCCTTAAATAACATATTTGATTTTAATTGCATGCTCAATACCATTCATTACATCAACATATGGAGTAGATAATTCATTAACAAACAACAACATTGTGGAATCTATTTAATTTTAGATTAAAGGGATACTGAGCTACAATTATTAATATTGTCTTTCACATACAGTATGCAATATTAATAAACATAAAATATAATACTATCATCATATGTGACATATTCTATTGCTAAATGTAGTTTAAAATAAAGAAAGTACGTTTATGTGCATCTAAATATTTGTTGACCAACCTGGGTTTATATTGATGATTGGTGGATACCTTCAACAAACAATATTTATTGAATCCAATATTCCTTATCTGCCTTTAAGATTAATATCGAGCAACATTCTAATTATAATAGGAGTCAATGTTAAATCATTTTTTACAGTTTGAACATAGAAATCAATTATTTAAATTAATCATGTCAGTGTCCCTTTAAGACAAAATAGATTCATTCATCTTTACATTATTTTTATTAAAAACTATTGATATATAAATCTAATTATCTGTTGGAGTTACTTTATAGATATCTGCATACTCTAACAGCACCATGATTACATATTTGTAATAATCAAGTTTGTTATGTATTGTGATAAATATGTGTTGTGTCCTAAACAAGATTACTGTACATAAAAAAATGGGTCGATGTGACACATGTTTGTTTAGATTTGTCAACAGATGCTCCTCAATATGTGGTTTGTGTGTATTCTTGTAACTTCTTAAGGACATATGACGGAATTATTCCGTCATAAAACAATTGAGCTAAGTGAAAGCTGTGTCCTTAAAGGGTTAAGAACATTGATCATTGGGTATATTTAGATATGCAATAGCAGCATCTGAGATGAATTTGATGTCTAATGTAGTCTGACATTAAACATATGTTCAATACAGATATGTTTACAGAATCCCCTTGATTCAATCAAGCATTTTCTGGTGTAATGACTGCTCTATTCTTCACATTTTAAAGTTGATTAATGTTAAAATTCTAGACAGATGTGATTTAGTGATATCCAAAATGTGTTTAATAATATATATCTATATCATTCATAGAGAGAGTTGGTGTGGGAAGCCCACAGGAATCCAGCAGTGACATAGAGCCGCCTTTGCGGTCTCCTGGTAAGTCCATTGACTCATTTATATGTAATTGAAGGTGTATTGCTAATCAATATTATGATCATGATTCCGATGAAGCATAACATTATAAAAAATCATAGAATTTATTTTCTGATTATATATTAATTTTTTATATTGAGCGATTAATAATTTCTACTTTATTAGTCTACACATTTGTTATTCATAAGATGTCTAACATATGTTTTTTTCAATTTGTTTTTTTGACAACAGTCATCAAGTGATACACACATGAGAAATCTTAAATGTTCTATGTACTATGCTTTTATGAATTTAACATTAAGACAAACAATACATTAATATTCTGATTTATTGACAATAACAAATCTATTGTCATTTGTATGCTCCATCAAAATGATGTAAATCATAACTTTGTGTGTGTATATCTTTAATGCAACATTGATGTGCGTATTTGAGCAACAGTAACATATGTTATAATATCTGATCTTAAGGTGTACACAACATGTTATGTTTTACAGAGATTGATGTCACATGTGGGATGGAGGAGGAAGAGGCTGCCTTGGAGTCTGATGGTATGTGAAATATATCTATCATGTTTCCAACATGTTTCTTTTTTTGAAATCATTTTATTGAAGACATTCAAAGTCTACAGCTTTTTCCCTTTAAAAAGGAATATTATTTGTCTGTTCAAATACACTACTGCCCCCTTTCTATATCAGGCAGCATGAAAATCTGCTTGTATATATTTTTTTAAGAATATATAATTCATGCCATCATTATGTCACATGCATATTCCATGCCAAAACACAATAATAAGTTTCAAATTGTACAGACAGTCATTGAGATTCATCTGAGTGCCTATATAGATACCATATCCTCATTTCAGAATAGTTTACAGATTCAAACACACTTCGAAGTATATTGAAAACATAATCAATTTGAAATGCGTTGATTTGATGTCAGGATGTATGAGATGTTAATATATTTCTTTTACATTTTCAGATGGATCCACCACTTCTGGTCATCTGGATTCCGCCCCTGCCCAGTCACAGACCCCTCCCCGTGCACACACCCCTGACCATGGCCACACCTCTGCACACACCCAGAGCCCTTCCCATCACCAAACTCATGACCATGCCCCGACCACTGCCAGCCCTTCCCATATTTCATATCCTGTCCCTCCCAAAAAACGCCCATACACCCCCCTTCGCCGCTCTCCCCGTATTCTGGCCCGTACAGCTGCCCAGACCCAAACTCCCCACTCCCCAGCTGTACGGCCTACCCTGGAGCGGCAGCTCACCACTCCCCAAGCCATTCCCATCCCTCCCCAAGCCAATCCCATCCCTCCCCCCTGTTTAAACCTTCATTGTCCTGGGTGTCAGATTGTCCTTCCCAGGCACAGCTGTAAGTATCATTCTAAATACACTTTATAAGATACTTAAAGGTACAGTGAAGTTAAATTGGTTAAATTGTGATTCAAATCCAGCATGCAATGTTAAGCCAATGTATAATAGAATACTCTTATGAATTATTCGTCATTCTCTTGATATATTTATGGAAAACAACTTATTCCTATAATTAGTTTAAACAATAAAATAAATGTGGCCATCATTTCTTTATTGTTGGATGAATGTATCCATCAACCAGCATGCACAAACAAAGTTCATCAACAAATATTGGCTTCCATAAAAACCAACATTCTTGCATTCAAAATATAGCTTGACAATTAAAACATATAATGAATATGTGTAATTTCTAAAGATTTGTCATGTCATGCTCTATCTGAATCAGTCCATTAAATATTTAGGTTCAGTGTCCCTTTAATTGGATATCACTACATATACCAAACACCACTACTTGGATCCAAAATTTTATGTCCAAATGTGGATACATTATCTCTTGTCTAACCCAGTGGGAATGTAATTTCTTCTGGTTGCTATGTTTACACAGCTTGTCCTCAATGCCAAAATGTTTAAGGATAGGTGTGCCTACCACAGTCTAAATTGAATTTTTAAATTGCTGATGTAAGTACAATGTAAATCCTTTAACAAGATTTGATACACTCAAGCTGTATAAGTGGATCATCTAAAACCAATTAAAGGGGACAACATGTTTGAGTAACATGAGCCTTTAATGATTTCTGTCTGTCTGAATAACCTAATTCATGTGTAAAGAATATATGAAAAATAATTTATGTAAATAATTATTTGTCTTTATGATGACAATGTATGTATTAAAATCTTTTATTCTGTTGTGTAATTATCCTTAATATTTAATTTTATTTTATTTTAGGCTGTGACTCAGCATGGCTCATGCTAGAAGGGATAGCAAGAGTAGAGCAGGCCGTGTTGAGGAACGCAGCTGTCCTGAGAGGGATGAACGACACCATGCAGGCCCAGCTCCGGGTTCAGGACTTGACTCTGCGTGAAATTATGCAATTACGTTCAAGGCCTGAATCTGGAGCTGGACATGCACAGGACAATGAAGAGGATGACCAGTAAGTGGAGGATCTGGATATGCTCCATGGTGGCAGATAATAATCCTCCGTCCACATGTTGAATTTGTATTTATATTGTTGCCATTTGGCCTTTTTATCAGTTTATTGTTGTGCCTGTTGCACTCTTTTACCTTGTCATGTGTCTCCAATGAGGCTATGCTGGCCCTTGGCAACTCTCTTCATGGACTGTGATGCACTGTGTTACCTTGCCATGTGTCTCCAATGGGGCTATGCTGGCCCTTGGCAACTCTCTTCATGGACTGTGATGCACTGTGTTACCTTGTCATGTGTCTCCAATGGGGCTATGCTGGCCCTTGGCAACTCTCTTCATGGACTGTGATGCACTGTGTTACCTTGCCATGTGTCTCCAATGGGGCTATGCTGGCCCTTGGCAACTCTCTTCATGGACTGTGATGCACTGTGTTACCTTGCCATGTGTCTCCAATGGGGCTATGCTGGCCCTTGGCAACTCTCTTCATGGACTGTGATGCACTGTGTTACCTTGTCATGTGTCTCCAATGGGGCTATGCTGGCCCTTGGCAACTCTCTTCATGGACTGTGATGCACTGTGTTACCTTGTCATGTGTCTCCAATGGTGCTCTGCTGGCCCTTGGCAACTCTCTTCATGGACTGTGATGCACTGTGTTACCTTGCCATGTGTCTCCAATGGGGCTATGCTGGCCCTTGGCAACTCTCTTCATGGACTGTGATGCACTGTGTTACCTTGTCATATGGCTCATATATTCCTTATTTTTACAAGATTATTTATAAACGTTGTGTATGTTTTCTTACATACTAATAAAATACATTTTATTTCACAAATCTTTGTCGTCATTCTTCCTGTTATTTTTTGAAAGCTCTAGTTTATGTTGTTTATCCTTAAAGGGACCTAACAAATATATTTGTTATAATGAAATCATATATGTAAGACAATAGTAAATGACTTTAAGATTAACATCTCCAATGTAATCTTATTATTTGTGTTTATATTATTTTCTCTTAGCTCTATCATTGCCTGATTATGATTAGCAGAGTAATTTCTTTATATATGTATATATATTTTTGTATTTGTGTATATATGTATATTTAAATGTTCAGATCCATGTGTGTATTTATAAACTCTGCATGAATTGATGCACCTTTACCAAATGATCTGAGTATTGATACAATGATATAATCCCTGTAAAGTGTTCATTTTATTTAAATAGTATTGACTATGTGTATGCTCTTTTTAAAAACAAAATAATGTCCCTTTAAGTGATGTTGATCACTATTGTAAATTAATGTATTTCCATTTGTAAAGCGTTTTTGTCCTTTTTACAAGAACAAGGACATATAGTTTTATTAATAAACAATCTTATTGTAATGTTGACAGCACCTGTATTTCATTTTCAAATCTATATTATTGTCAAAGTGTAACCAAATCAATCTCTGTGTGTAATGCAAATAATGTAGATGATGAATATTAGTTAACTAATATGTTAACAAAATACATCTCCTCCCATATATGGCTATAGGTAGGCTGACAATAATTAAACTTGAATAAATGACACGTTTAATCAATACATGTATAACTATTGTTATTCAACAACAATCCAAACATATCTTAAAACATCAATGGCATATGTATTTCTCATGTGTATCTTTTAAATGTTAAAGATATACACCATAGCTATAGTTCAAGGGACAGTCAAGTCCGAAAAGATGATTCATGATTTGGTGACATTCCTAGATAGCAATCTACACACATACTAGTTCCTAAAATATAAATACGTTTCTTAGTGATATGCCAAGATGTCACTGAGTCCTTGTATTGTCTGCGGTTTTTCAGCGATCTCGGATGCGCCATGTTGCTTAAGACGTCACCTGCCAGGCTGTCCAATGATTCCTTGTATTGACTGACGTTCTTACGTGATCAGGAATATGCCTTTTATTGGATTGCGTTTTGACGCGATCAAGGATGCGCCTTTTTTTTTGGGGCGTTCTTACGTGATCAATAATGTGCCTTTCATTGGATGGCGTTCTTACGTGATCAAGGAAGCGCCATGTTAAGACGGCACATGTAAAGGTAAAAAAACGTCTGATTGGATTGCGTAGTCCCGCAATATTTGTGCACGTTAAAAACGTTTGTGACTGCATGCAATTTTAAAAAGCTTGCGAATATGTATTATTTGCATCATGTTACATTGTTGACCCGTAGCTGATAAAGACCAACACATTCTCTTTTGCTGGATGTCTGGTTGAATCAACGAACGAAAGCAAAATGTTTTCATGCATAGGATATTTATAGGCAAGTGCAAATCTCTACAGTCCATGTTTAATATGTTTGTCAACAATGTTCCTTTTTCTGAAAAATTACTGTTGTGTTTAATGTTGAACATATCTAATTAATAAATATGCGCTATTGTGTTTGAATAAAGTAATCAATATGCATTTATCATATGCTAAATATATGATGCCGACTTCTTCTAAATGTAATTTCGTTGTATATTTTATGAAAGGTTCATTAGACACTCACATTATAAATAAAAATATTTGATTTTGTCTCTAGTTAGATAGTCCATTGTTTAACCAATAGGTTTATTTTGTCTTGTGTTGTAAGAAAATGTAAGTAATTTTCTTACTCCTCGCAAAGCCTCTGAGTTTCATGTGAGTACCATCTCCAGCTTTGTCCAGTTTGTGTAAAGGGTCTTTTCATATGTTAATGATGGTGTATTGTGTTGTTTTACGGTTGTAATGGTGGTTCATCTATATTTTCAATATAGCTAACCCTATTTTATTTGCAAGTGTTTGAAGCTTTTTAATATTGATATCAGTATATGTTAATCTTGTTGTTTGTAGTAGTGTCTATTACATACAGTTATGTAAAAAATATAGGATACTGTCCCTTGAATGCAAATGTTGTTTTTTGTATCATGTATGAGATCCACATAGTTTAATCTTCAAATATATTTTTGTTAGCATATTTCCCCCCCCCCACTCCTAAAAGGACTTTAAACCATATTCATTGTTAAAATAAAAATATTTACAATAAAATATTAACACAATAATGTCTCTTAAAGAAAATAGACTTTATTTAACACGTCAATATAAATGTGATTTTAAATTATTTTTTTTGACAAAGTACATGTAGATATACCAACAAGCTTAAAATATGTGTTAGCATATGTAATGTTGTTAAAGGGACAGTTTAGAAAAATTTTATTTTTTAAAATTATTCGAAAAGTCAATTCTGTAATATCAAGGATATCAAATGTTTCTCAACAATTGAACATTTGTCTGGGTTTATTTAAATTTGCTATCTAAACCTATGAGGTTGGTGTGCTCATTTCTTCGATCTTGAAGAGTGCTTGTAATCATTATACAATTTGAGCACTAGACGGCATTTGGATAGCATTTGTATATGTAAAACCTTGTGCTCATACAGCATATTATTGACCATGTATTGATCATTGATATCTAAAATGTTGTTATGTCAGAACAACAAATAAGTGGTCATTTTTCATAGTCATAGATACAAGGGTAAGCACATAAGTCACACATGTATTTCTCCATGTTTTGTTGTTTCAAACTTTATAATGCGTAATACAGTGTTTTCTTTGTAATCAATAATTTTCTGACTGTCCCTTTAAGCTGTGTTATTGGCATTCAAACAGTAATATGCCATCATGGATAATTGTTATGGTAATTTAGTTAGCGATTTGGGAAACAGTTTGGACATCACATCACAGAAACCAATCAATATCATGAACAAGGATAGGTATGTGATGATGTGGTTTTCACACACTTATAACCCACACTCTGCAAAGAATCTTCCTCCATGGACCCGGTCCCATAGAAGTCGATTATATACAGAGTGTGGTCCACAAGTGTATGAAAACCACATCATCACATACCTATCCATTACACATTACATAAAAAAAAAATTTGAAGATGGAAAAAAATACTTACTTCCTCTTCCTTCCCCTCTTCCCACGGGGCTGAGGCTCTGGGAGAGGCAACTGCCGACTCCGAAGAGTCCTCCTTGGAGCTGTTGTGGGAGGAGTGGAAGGAAGAGTACTGGGACGACCAAGGTGAGGAGTAGATGGCTGAGGAGGAGAAGATGGATGAGGAGGAGAAGATGGCTGAGGAGGATGAGTAGATGGCTGAGGAGGAGGAGGAGTAGATGGCTGAGGAGGAGGAGGAGTAGATGGCTGAGGAGGAGGATGAGATGGGCCGGCAGGAGGAGATGGCCCAGCAGCAAGAGGCCCAGCAACAAGAGGCCCAGCAACAGGAGGTAGACCAGCATGCGCCTCCCGGAAAAATGTGAACATTTCCTGATGAAGATTAAACATTCTTGTTTGTCCTTCTTGTATTCTATTCAGTATGCTGATTATTTCATTTTGGCCTTGAATTATTTGATTATGGCCATCAAGTATTCTGCGTCGTCCTTCTATGTTTTCTATCCGGGAGGTACGCATCTGGTCTATGTACTCCAGTAGAACCCGCACCTCCGCTATTTCCTCTTGTTGTGCCTGTTGAACCCGTGCACGGCGGGGTGCCCGTGCACGGCGGAGTGCGGGTCTTTGAGGGACCTCGGGTTCCACGGGTTCCGCGGGTTCAGCGGGATCCTCCTGTGCTTCATCATCTCCCGTGCGCTGTTCGTCACGGGGGGCCTCTTCCCTCCGAAGTGGGAATTCCTCACCACCACTCTCATCCCGGGGAGATGCAGGAGGCTGTGCTGCCTCGTCCCCAGACTCTGTATA
Organism: Bombina bombina; assembly: GCF_027579735.1. Lineage (NCBI taxonomy): Eukaryota > Metazoa > Chordata > Amphibia > Anura > Bombinatoridae > Bombina > Bombina bombina. The sequence goes on from NC_069500.1 coordinate 393,378,648, forward strand.
TAAATAAATAAAAAAAAAAATATATATATATATTAGCATATTTGCAAATCAAGGTTTAAATGACTTAGCTTACGATACAATTACAAATGCAGAATCATTAATCCACTTTGAAATCTAACAAACAATCAATACGATTTCCGCTTTTTCTAAACCGTGTTTGTGATATCTGTGGTCAATGTGAATGTTTTTGCGTTTGTTTTCAGTCTGTTTAAATGCACACCTAACCTATAGCCTAGATACTGATGTAACCGCAAAGTAATAGAATGCGTGTAAACAGCGTAATAGCATTAATCTGATCCTTAACACATGAAACCCAATGTTTTATCTTTCATGATTTAGAAGCATACATTTAGTATCAACTTTCGAATGTACTTTTCTTATCTAATTAGCTTCATTCTCTGGATATTCTTTGCTGAAAAGCATATCTAAATATGCTTATAAGATGCTGATTGTTAGCTGAATATAGCTGCCTCCTGTGATTGTTTCACCGTGTGCATGGCTATTTCTTCATTAAAATATATATCAAGAATGAATCAAATTAGGTAATATAAGTACATTTGAATGTTTTGTCAAATTGTATTCGCTACCTCAATCATGAAAGTAAATGTTTGCGTATAGTGTCCATTGAAATACATTCGTATGTGAAATTATTGTTCAATGAGCTTACCGTCAGATGAGAGTGGCAGGTTCCCGGTATCGATTCCTCCGATACCGACTACTTCCACCTCGGAGATGCTGGGCCGCAACATTTCCTCCCATCTGCAGTACTCCATTTCAAGGGCAGGGCCGCCACCGGTCCCTGCGGCATGTCGGGCCTCCAGGCTTAACTTTTTTTTAAGTTCAAGTTTACAGTCCCGGTACCGATGTTTGATAGAATCCATATCCCGGTTCCGGCCACCCACTGCATTGACTGCATTCCTAATCTCGTTCCAGAGCCTCCTCTTGTCAGTCGGGGTGGTCTTTTGGTGCTGCAGCATCCTATGCCTGGCCATATAGGCCTCTACGAGGGCCTCCTTCTCCTCCATCGTAAACCTCGCCTCCCTAGTCGCCTTGGCCTTCCCCTGTGACGATGCCCTCTGTTTCCCGGACTGTGAAGCCCTACTCTGACCGCCACTGGGCCCAGCCACTTGGTCATCTTGAACCAAGTGGCTGGGTCCACCCACCGCTTCCACCCCCGCTTCCTGCCCCCCTTCCTGCCCCCCTTCCTGCCCTGTTCCTCTCCCCCTCCCTCTACTCCCCCCTCTACCTGTCCCCTGCCTGGCCTCCATCTCCTCCCTAAACTAAACCCCAAATAATCAAACAAAAAGTGAGTGTGATGAAATGAAAGGGGGTCAAAATAAAGAACTAAAAAGACAAAAAAGGTGCTTAAAGTGTGAGGGATGTAAAAAAAACAAAGAGGGTAAGGAGTATTTAAATAAACGAAAAGAATAAGACTAAAAGGAGGATATGTAAACTAAATGTAACTAGGGGATGGGTATGGGATGGGTATGGGGTATGGGATAAGAGTAAATGGGATGAAAGGGAATGGGACTACAAGGAATGGGGTATGGAGTGTAGTATGAGGGGGTAGGGGGTATGGAGTGTATGTAGTGTTATTGATAAGTGTATGTATGTATTGAATGTGTTTGCGTGTAAATGTGTTAAGTGTACAGATAAATCACTCGCTCGCTAACTCACACTACTTCTAATTCTCAATAACAAACACTCCCACTAACGCTCACTAACTACCACTAACTGACGCTCCCACTAACAACTCTCACTAATAACTCCCACTAACTCACTCACGCTCCCACTAAGAGACTCTCTCCCACTCCCAATAACTCCCACTAACTCACTCACTCTCTCACGCTAACACTACCAACTGACTCTCTCACGCTAACACTACCAACTGACTCTCTCACGCTAACACTACCAACTGACTCTCTCACGCTAACACTAACTCACTCTCAAAAATTCTCAAACTCTCTATTCTTAAACCTCCAATCTCCAAAGACCCACCAGCAACACAGTCAAAGAAGCCATGCTTGTGTGGTGCTTATATACCCTGTGTAAATGTTTAATGATGTCCCAATTTCCATTGTAATTAGTGTTCAGGTGTGCTTTATTAGCAATTAATATTATTGCAATGTGTATTAGGTGTGTGAATTTGCGCATGCTCATTTAGAGTTGGTATTTGTGGAATGTGTAGAATGCGATGATGTCATAGTGTTCGTTTTAGCTTTCATTGTCCAAAAGTATTCATTTTAAATGTGAATTTGCGATGGTGTGTTCTTCGTGAAGTGTTGTATATGTATGTTTTTCATAATATATAATGATATTGAATGCGATTTTGTTTCTAGTGTATGTATATATTTTTTAATCCTTGTTGTTATTGTGCGATTTTCCGCATCTTAAAGTATATGCGTATTCCCCGTATAAATAGTATTAAAACTTCCCCCGCTTGTGAATGTGTAATGCTTGTGTGCTTTGTTGATTGATTGTTGTTGTGACATTTGCGGCGTGTTATTGTTGTGCATGATGTGGTATGCGTCATATGACCGAGCTGTGCGTATTCTCGCGAGATCGAGTGTTAGGTGAAAAAAGGCAATTTATTTGCTTTCCCATTGATCTCTATGGGAGACTGTCTAACGCGGGCAGGATTACGCGTGTGACATACACGCGTTAGGAGCATCGTTAGATGGTCTTATATTAACTCTAAATACCGGAGTCAAACAATGACGTGCGTTAGACATAAACACGCGTGGCGTTAACAGCCCATCTACCGCCGAACTCTAAATCTAGCCGGAAGTATCTTATACTTCATGAATGAAAGTGCCCTTTATTTGTTTCAATAGTAAATCCTAGCGTTTGTAAAACGCTAGGATTTACTTTCACTTTAATCATTTACATTGGTTTTTGTTAAAAAAGGATGTAAATTTTCAACTTTACCTGTAGCTTTTTACTTACCTTTTGCATGATGAAAAGTGTGCTAACCCAATCCTTTACTTGCCAGAGCCCCCGCGGCGCTAACAGAAGACTTAGATCAGCAATTTTAAGCAACTTTCTAATTTACTCCTATTATCAATTCTTCTTAGTTTTCTTGATTTGGTTTGTTGAAGTAGCAGCAATGCACTACTTGTTGCTGACTATGACAATCGGTATATATATCCAGCCACCAATCAGCAGCTAGAACCTGGGTTATTTGCTACTTCTGAGGTTTCCTAGATAAACCTTTCAGCAAATGATAACAAGAGAAGGAAGCAGATTAAATAATAGAAGTAAATTGGAAATTTGTTTAAAATTGTAAAAATTTGGGGTTTCATGTCCCTTTAACACGTTCAGCTCCCAGGGCCAGCACTAACTTTAGTGCAAGATCTATGATTAAACAGCGCTAAGCCACCTGTTAGCGTGGCTGGATCTTTGGCAAGAAGTGGACCAGGTTAGCGTGCTCTCCAGTGTGTAAAAGGTAAATATTAACCCTTTAAAATAATTTAAGGAAAATAATGAATACTGACAAATTTCATCAATATTTATTTGTTTTCTTTAATTTTCGTTGGTGCATTCATTTGGATATTTGTTTCGTCAAAATGAAACAAATATCTATTTTTCATTACGTAATGAAACAAATGCTCTTCTTTGCTATTTACTACTGCATTTGTTTCATTATGAATGTATATTTTGATGAAACAAATATCCAAATGTATGCACCAACGAAAATTAGTCACCGGAAATATTGTCTACAGAAATATAGAGAATATTCAGGATGAGGCCAAACAAGTGATTACTATAGTGGCATAAGAACCTTACTTTTACTGCTCATGCTGAATAACCAGGAATTCAATCGGTATTAACTGCTGTTCAACAATTGTTTTACCCAGTTTTAAATCCTCAACTAATAATTCCCAAGTTCTGCTGCTCTTTTATTACTATCAGTAAAGTATCATTGAGTCTATAATTAACCTATGAGATTTTTGTATCCTAAATACTAAATTTTAAACATTGTGATGTTGAATTTTAGATCCCACTCATTTGTTCAATCCTTCAGTTAATTAATATTAAAAGCTATTTGATCCATCCCTCCTGGAAAATCAACGTTACAAATATCTATGTAATCTGCAAAACGTCCTTTATTACTATTATCCTTCAAAAGAACTGATACCTGAGGCACATCACTAACAATGTCCCTTACTTTGAATACACCCTATTTATTAAAATATTGCTGTATCTAATACATTGTACCAATTAATCAATAAGTGAGTTTAATCTAAGAAAATAAATTTTAGATTTTTTTTTTTTATTGATTATTATTTTTATTTTTTTGGGGGGGAGTGTTCAGTACTTGGCTAAAAACTTGATAAAATCCAGCTACTGCTTCACCTTGGTGGACATAGTCATAGGGCTCCATGTACTAAATGGCGGGCGGACAACTTCTCAACTCGCGAAGCTGTCCACTCACCTTCGCTACACACGGGCAGCGGATCTGTTGATCCGCTTGCCCGTATGTATCATTACACACTCATCGGAGTGTGTAATGCCCGCCCCTTCAATCACGCGACCAATCATGCGACTGAAGGGGCTGTCAATTACCGAGAGCGAGCGTGCTCTCTGTGATTTTGCCTCGCCATCTAAGAGGTGGCGTAGGGTGTAGGAAGCAGCGGTCTAATGACCGCTGCTTCTTACATTGCGGGAAGCAGGCTCGCATATGCGAACCTGCCCTGCAACGCTCCGGAGCAGCTTTCGCTGCTTCGTACATGGAGCCCATAGACTGTATGCAGATGTTTTTAAATGCAATGCTTAATTGATTATACATCTACACATACTTTTTTGTTCCCCTAAAAGGCAGGTGTGGATGAATTGTCAGGGGAGTGTTAAAACAAGAATGGAAAAGCAAGGAATAAGATGTATATGCAGCTGAAAGTAAGGTGAGGAGTAAGAAAGATTGGAGAATGATTATTTAAATAAGAAGGACAGCAATGGGCAGAATAAGGGTATGATTATAATAATTATGTTTAGTAGCACCCCATATTTTAAAGTCATGAAATATAGAACTTTGTAAAGAATATATTTAGGATTTCATATTTTTATAATAATTAAAACTGGTCATAAATTTTACCTCCAACTTATGTTTTATAATCTTACCGGAGAGGATTAATAATTATATGCTGCTATTCAAGAGAAAGTATCAATATATAGATTAAAATATATCCACTCAGATCTCAAACTTTAAAACTCAACTTAAATGAAAGTGGATGATCATTACAGCCTGTTAAAGTGATAGTGTACTGTACTTAAAGTGATGGTAAACTTCAGACTATAAGAATGTTGCAATAAAAAATATACGTTTGCAAGAAAAAACATATAATTTAAAAAAAAATAAATAAATAAATAAATATAAATATATATATATATATATATATATATATATATCTATATATATATATATATATATATATATAGTATAATAAAATAATACAAATAAAAAATAGTCCTAATTGGTATTGTGTGTTCCTCCGCCCCCTTCATTTCCTCTTTTGGCTGAGCTGTGATGTAAAGAGCAGTCCCACCCATTCTCTACATACAGTAGGCTTTCTAAGGCCTATAAAGGGGATGGACTTCAAGATTGTCAAATGACACACATGTTGATTGGATGTTCACTGGATTGTAATTAAAATTGTAATAAAATCATTACTATATGAACTAATTTAACCCTTTCACAATGAATTAAAAACAAAAAAGGTACACATATACTTTTTTAATGGCAAAGATTACATTTATAAGTCACAAAGTGTAGCCGCACCAGTAAATTGAAACGATTCCATGGTTTATTATTCCCAGGTTTTGAACAGAGAAATAACAATGACGTTTCAACATGAATAAGGGGTAACTCCTGAAATCTCGTTGTTATTTCTCTGTTTATAGCCTGGGAATAATACACCTTTGTATCATTTGAATTTACCAATGCGGATATTCTTTGTGACTTGTATTTAAGGTGGTGTTGGCAGACATCAGTAGCCTGCACAGACATTCTTGGTAAGTATGCTGAACTGTTTTTAAGTTTGAAAGATTACATTTATGGCATTTGATTATTTTAAGTTTACCATCACTTTACGTTATATTTTTGCATCCAAAATAGCTATCTCTGCTTAATGAAACCACAACCCAATCAATAAGCTGTGCTTGCAGGGAGAATGGAACTAATGAGCTTATCTCACTATGTTTAGTAGTGCATATATTTTGTATTTATTTTTCACTGTATATACAGAGAGACCACTACATAGGGCTCAATTCTAAAAAGCTCTCTGGGCTAGAGACATTTTTTAAGAATGCTTGCCAGTCCTTCTATTTCCCTGGTGGAATTACATAAAGCTACTTTTACCCTGAAAACTGGTTGTGTTGTTAAGGGGCTTATACTGCATTGTGGTATGGAAAGGAAATGCATACATTGCAAAAGTGCACAAAGAAAATCATAATTAAAAAATCATACAAAACGATTAATTGAACCATTTACACAAAATACTCAAGAGAAAAATTGTTTTGTTAACCCCTTAACGAACGAAGACGCACAGGGTACGTCCTACAAAAAACGGTCATTAACTACCAAGAACGTACGTCGTCAGGGGTTTCAAGCAGTGGAATTCCAGTCGCTTTTTATGTTATTGCAGTGATGCCTCAATATTGAGGCATCCTGCTATAACATTTGTCTCTGCATCGGCCATCGATGGTGCTGATCGTTGGTGGGTGGGAGCCATTGCAGGGAGGCGGGTGGGCGGCCATCGATGGTGGATGTTCATCAGATGGAGGCAAAATCCTGCACGGGGGCGCCTGGAGCACACACGGGCACGGGGGTGGGCGTGCACACAGGGGTGGGAGAGGGTGGGAATGCTACACTATGAGACTAAGTGTTAGGCGAAAGAGGTAGAAAAAATTGCATCTAAGGGATCTGGGAGGGAGTGGGGTAGGTTATTGAGGGGGGGCAGCTACACTACAGAAAAATAGCTTTTATATTTAAAAATAAAATTAAAAATACCAAATTGTATGGCAAACTGGGTAATGGCAGACAGCTGCCAGTACCCAAGATGGCGGACAATAAGGTAGAGGGGGGAGGGTTAGAGAGCTGTTTGGGAGGGGATCAGGGAGGTTAGGGGCTAAGGGGGATCTTACACAGCAGAAAATATATATATTTTTTTAAAAAATATAAAAATAAAATTAAAAAAAGCCATTTATTTTAGTACTGGCAGACTTTCTGCCAGTACTTAAGATGGCGGGGACAATTGTGGGGTGGGGGAGGGAAGAGAACTGGGAGGTATCAGTGGGTGGGATGTGTCAGGTGGGAGGCTGATCTCTACACTAAAGATAACATTAACCCTACAAGCTACCTAATTAACCCCTTCATTGCTGGGCATAATACACGTTTGGAGCGGCCTTCTAATTACCAAAAAGCAATGCCAAAGCCATATATGTCTATTTCTGAACAAATGGGATCCCAGAGAAGCATTTACAACCATTTGTACCATAATTGCTTATTGCACACGCTTTTTGTAAATAATTTCAGTGTGAAACCTAAAGTTTTTGAAAAAGTGAACAATTTGTTTTATTTTATAGCATTTAGGGATGAATAAAATATAACTTGTATTAATTTAAAATTAAAATTAGGGACCCAGTGTGAAACCAAATTAAAAACAACTAAAGATCTGCTGACCTGTTTCCTGTGATTAAAGTAATATTGCCTTTGAGATATCTTGAGTGTGAACAGGAATACATATGTGTTGTTACTGTATAACTATAGCCACTCACTTTCAAGAGCTGTATACAGTTGGAAATTAGAGCCAATTCCAAATGAGTAAATTGGGATAATAATATCAGACAACACTACCACTTATATTTGTGGTTGGGAAGTATAGATATGTACATACAGTGCCTGGTTTATTAATATGTTATGCTTAGATACATGTTAGGTGTGCTTAGATAACAATAGTAATATAAATTATATAAAGATAAGGTTACTATTGCTGCCATCCATCTGTTCAGTTGTTATAGTATTACGGCATTTATATACAGGTGAAACTCGAAAAATTAGAATATCGGGCAAAAGTTCATTTATTTAACTAATGCAACTTAAAAGGTGAAACTAATATATGAGATAGACTGATTACATGCAAAGCACGAAAGTTCAAGCTATGGTTTGTCATAATTGTAATGATTATGGTTTACAGCTCATGAAAACCCCAAATCCACAATATCAGAAAATTAGAATATTGTGAAAAGGTACAATAATCTAGGCTCAAAGTGTCCCACCACTAATCAGCTAATTAAGCCATAATACCTGCAAAGGGTTCCTGAGCCTTTAAATGGTCTCTCAGTCTGGTTCAGTAGGAATCACAATCATGGGAAAGACTGCTGACCTGACAGTTGTGCAGAAAACCATCATTGACACCCTCCATAAGGAGGGAAAGCCTCAAAAGGTAATGCAAAATAAGTTGGATGTTTCCAAAGTGCTGTATCAAAGCACATTAATAGAAAGTTATGTGGAAGGGAAAAGTGTGGAAGAAAAAGGTGCACAAGCAGCAGGGATGAACGCATCCTGGAGAGGATTGTCAGGAAAAGGCCATTCAAAAGTGTTGGGGACTTTCACAAGAGCCACCACACACAGACGGATCCTGGACATAGGCTTCAAATGTTGTATTCCTCTTGTCAAGCCACTCCTGAACAACAAACATCAGAAGCGTCTTACCTGGGCTAAAGAAAAACAGACCTGGTCTGTTGCTCAGTGGTCCAAAGTCCTCTTTTCTGATGAGAGCAAATTTTCCATCTCATTTGAAAACCAAGGACCCAGAGTATGGAGGAAGAATGGAGAGGCACACACTGCAAGAAGTTTCCACAGTCTATGTTGATTTGGGGAGCCATGTCATCTGCTGGTGTTGGTCCACTGGGCTTCATTAAGTCCAGGGTCAATGCAGCCGTCTACCGGGAGATTTTGGAGCACTTCATGCTTCCTTCCCCAGACGAGCTCTATAGGGATGCTGAATTCATTTTCCAGAAGGACTTGGCACCTGCCCACACTGCCAAAAGCACCAAAACCTGGTTCAATGACTGTTCTTGATTGGCCAGCAAACTCACCTGACCTGAACCCCAGAGAATCTATGGGGCATTGCCAAGAGAAAGATGAGAGCCATGAGACCGAACAATGCAGAAGAGCTGAAGGCCGCTTTTGAAGCATCCAAGTCTTCCATAACACCTCAGCAGTGCCACAGGTTGATAGCTTCCATGCCACGCCACATTGAGGCAGTAATTGCTGCAAAAGGGGCCCAAACCAAGTACTGAGTACATACAGTATGCATGCTTATACTTTTCAGAGGTCCGATATTGTTCTACAGGTATGTACAATCCTTGTTTTATTGATTGCATGTAGTATTCAAATTTTCTGAGATTGTGAATTTTGGGGTTTTTATGAGCTGCAAGCCATAATCATCACAATTATGACAAATCACGGCTTGAACTATCTTGCTTTACATGTAATGAGTCTATCTCATATATTAGTTTCACCTTTTAAGTTGCATTAGTGAAATAAATTAACTTTTGTACAATATTCTAATTTTTCGAGTTTCACCTGTATATTATGTTTGCCAGACGGTAACAGCTTGTCAGAGACTCAGAGATAGTTTGTCTCTCATCCCTTGTGTATATACCCAGGTCTACCGGTTTATAGTTAATAGTAACCAAATATTTTGGATTTTGTGGAAAATATTCACCTCCAAACCATGCAATAGAAGCTCCTATCTAACATTACAGTTCTGTGACACTCTTCCCCCCAGGGAGCTGTATCTTATTATGGATAGATTGATATAAGTATTAAGCCTATGTAGTAGAGTGTTGTGCTAACTGTGGCTTAGGAAGAAGTTACTACTAAATTTGTTACTGAATTTTAGTGTACTCATTGTATGGTAGAGTGGTTTCTGTAAACTGCTGTGTGCCACTTGTAAATTCAAAACAAATTAAGAGAGACAGCCTTGTGACAGACCTTCTGTCAGTGCGGGAAGGGTTAAATTTGTTCATCTTTGAGAAGCTATTTTCTGAGACAGGTTTGCTAGCATCAGCTATTGTGTACTGTAATTAAGTTTTAGTGATAAGCATTCACATTGTTTAATCACCTCCAGAATCAGACTGTTGGTGATAAGGACTCCATTGTTTTCTGGTGTTTAAATTGTTTATCTGCTTAAGTAATGTAATTCTATTGTATCATGCAAAAGGGCGTCTTCCCTCTATCTAATGTACAATACTTCCAACCCCCCAACTGGTCTCAAACCTACATAAATACTGGGCATATAGCCCTCAATAAAGTGCATTCTGTTTTTACCTTCAATGTGGAGCCTGGTCTCATGTTTGAGGGGGGAATTAGCTGGGTTGTGAGTTGCTGATCCCAAATTCAGGACATCTTTCATCTGGTATTAACCCTTGGTATCCGGGTTATACCATAACAATTGGTGGCAAGCGACGGGATGATCCTCATCGCCCAGAAGAGCAACTACACAAGCCAGTAACCTCAGGAAGAGGGGGATTATTACAATACTGACCAAGATGGAAGGAGTACCAGGGACCGAATGAACCAATGGGCCCAGCATATCAGACAGAACCCCCTAAGAAGTAAGCTTTGATCGGGCGGTTAAAATAAGACTGGCACATTATGGCCCCAACCCATCTGCCGAAATTATCGACCAGGTCATAGCAGCTGTGGAGGCCAACCTACTTCGCCAAAGCGGCGCTGCATCAGCCAAAGTCACAGCAACCCCATTGGAAAAGAGAAAAGTAAATTTTGCAGCATTTAAAAACTTCCTGGAAACAGAAGGAGAGATTGATGGGTACCTTAAGGATTTTGAGAGGCAATGTGCACTACACAAGGTACCCGCAGAGGACTGGGTCACGATATTATCCGGAAAATTATCCGGCCGGGCCAGCGAGGCTTTTCGGGCCATTCCAGATGAGGAAGTCAGGGATTATAATGCTGTAAAAGAGGCTCTGCTCTCCAGGTATGCGGTTACACCGGAGGCATACAGGAGGCAGTTCAGAGACACTGTTAAATTAGCTGGTGATTCCTACGTTGAGTGGCCATGTAAGGTGCACCGCACAGCAGCTCACTGGATAGCGGGGTGCCAAGCCGTATCTGGGGAAGAGGTACTGCAGCTATTCCTGTTGGAACATTGCTTCGACAAGTTACCCGCAGGAGTTCGAGAGTGGGTTCAGGACCGTAAACCCTCCACCCTGCATGAAGCGACTTGCTTGGCAGATGAGTATACAGATGCCCGCAAACTGGACACTGCTACCACTAAGCCCCCTGCCAGAGTGGAGTACAGACTCACAGTCACCCCAGCAGCTAGCAGTTACCAAACCCCAGTGCACCGCTATACCACACCGCCTTCAGCCACAAACTATCCTCAGAGAGCCCGGTTCAACTCACAGGACTACTCACAACCTTTTTGGTGCTTTGGATGTAAGCAACTAGGGCACAAAAGACCAGAGTGTCCCCTAAACACAGCGAACCAAGCACAGTCATGGAGAAGACCTGCCAACGGAATGCCACGTAACCCTCAGCCTGCGGCCCACTACGTAGAGGAGCAAGAATGCTGGGGCATCCTACATGAAGCAGACCCCATGCAAGCTGTCCACCGGAATAACTGGCAACTGGTTAAAGTGAATGGGAAGGAGGTCAGTGGTCTACGGGATACTGGTGCTACCATGACCTTGCTCCAAAAGAAATTGGTGTCTGAGAACCAGCACACCAGAGACACTGTGTCTGTGAGGGTAGCAGGGGGTGCTGTGTTCCGCCTACCTGTTGCCCGGGTACATTTGGATTGGGGAGTGGGCGCTAGACCTGTGAATGTGGGGGTCATGAAGGACTTACCAGCTGATGTTCTCCTTGGAAATAACTTGGCCCCCTTTGTTTCTGCCTACGCTCCTATGGGTCGCGCTGATGTTAACCCTGTGACTACCCGTGCCCAGATCCGTGCAGCAGAGACTGACCCACCTGCTGCTAAGCCCCAGGATGCTGAGCTCAGTAAATCTCTATCCGCCATTGATACGTGGAAGTCCCGTTACAATGCGCTGATGAAGGAGAAGAGTCAAGTAGAGGATGAAATGGTCACGTTAAACAATCACGTAACAGTGCTAGGGGGAGAGAAGAGGAGCGCAGAGGAAAAAACACGTTTAGAATGGGAATCTCTGCTAGACAAGCTGCACCGACAGACTGCAGAAAACACCAGCTTGAGAGTGGAACATGAAACATTAAAGACAAACTTAGAGACACTGCAGGAGAAGCTGACGCTGGCTCATAGTGAGGTGCAGCAACTCAAGGGTACCCTATTTCAGTATGAAGGGATTGTGGATACCTATAAAGAGCAGGTACAAAAAACTCGTAAAGAAGCCGGTGAGATTTTGAAGGACTGTTTAGCCCTGGTCAGGGCACTGAAGAAGTTGAACCCTTATTTATACAGGCAGGAATTCTCTCTCATAACGGGAATACAGATGGATTGTCCCGGCAAACTGACATGCCTACCACCTCCTAGTCCGGTCATCCCCAGGTTGACCCTCCAAAGGATCAAGCCGGGTCTGCCGGAGTGTTCCACTAGGAGGGAGCCATGTGACAGACCCTTCTGTCAGTACTGGAAGGGTTAACTTTGTTCAGCTTTGAGAAGCTATTTTCTGAGACAGGTTTGCTAGCATCAGCTATTGTGTACTGTAATTAAGTTTTAGTGATAAGCATTCACATTGTTTAATCACCTCCAGAGTCAGACTGTTGGTGATAAGGACTCCATTGTTTTCTTGTGTTTAAATTGTTTATCTGCTTAAGTAATGTAATTCTATTGTATCATGCAAAAGGGCGTCTTCCCTCTATCTAATGTACAATACTTCCAACCCCCCATCTGGTTTCAAACCTGCATAAATACTGGGCATATAGCCCTCAATAAAGTGCATTCTTTTTTTACCTTCAATGTGGAGCCTGGTCTCATGTTTGAGGGGGGAATTAGCTGGGTTGTGAGTTGCTGATCCCAAATTCAGGACATCTTTCATCTGGTATTAACCCTTGGTATCCGGGTTATACCATAACAAGCCTAATATCTGACATGCGCTAGTAGCTGATATAATTGTATACATAAATCACAGTTCAGACTGGTATAATCATTAATGCTACTTAGGTAATTAGCAATAGTATTTTCTTGTCAACATAAGTTCACTACATGGGAGGACAGTAAGATTGCTAAATATTAGCTGTACTACCTGCTCTTATCCAGTCTACAAGTTGTAACTATGTTTACAGTGGCATATGTTAGAGGCTTCGACAGAGGCTACAGTACATATGGATTAACTAGTGAGTTTGCTTAAATGTCAAGTAAATGTCTGAGCTGAGTCTAAGGTAGTATCTTCACAGTAGCGTCTATTGTGGTGCTTTTTCACTGCCCTATCTAGCTTGAAGAAGTGTAAGAATAACGATGTTATGAGTGCTGCTGGTTAAAGTCAGGGCTTTAGAGGTAAATACCCCTCACTGTGTATACAGTACTAGATGCTGTGTTGTTTGCAAACCGCTTAGCTGTGACTGTGATTCGTGCGGTTTGAATAATAAGCTAATGACTGAGTTAGAGTATATGCTTATGCTCAGTATCAGTTGTTCATTTTACTGTTCACAGTTATTGGAGTTTAGTTAAGTGGATAAATATGAGAGCCCATGACGGATTCGGTCCTAAAATCGGGTGTTACCGATTTAGAGTGGCTATGAATCAGAGCCTGTGATTATTTCAACTCTGCATGCTAGTTGTGTTATCAATTATATTAATACTAAATCGTTGATACAATATATTCTATAGGCGCTCTTTCACTGCTATAACAAGCTTAAAACAATATTGCATAGATTTAGAGTTCTGCGTTAGCCGTCAAAAGCAGGGTTAAGGGGTCCTAATGCTGCTTTTGGCCGCCCGCTGGTATTTAGAGTCGGCCAGGTAAAGGTGTACCGCTCACTTTCAAGCCGCGCATTTTCCATACTGTAGATTCCCTTACACCAATTGCGTATCCTATCTTTTCAATGGGATCTTCCTAACGCCGGTATTTAGAGTCTTGGCTGAAGTGAGCGTTACACCTCTACCGACAAGACTCCTAACGCCCATGGAAAGGCTGTAGTTAAGAGCTTTATGGGCTAACGCCAGTATATAAGGCTCTTAACTACAGTGATCTAAAGTACACTAACACCCATAAACTACCTATGTACCCCTAAACCGAGGTCCCCCCACATCGCCGCCACTATAATAAATATTTTTAACACCTAATCTGCCGACCGCACATTGCCGCCACCTACATTATCCCTATGAACCCCTAATCTGCTGCTCCTAACATCGCCGACACCTACATAATATTTATTAACCCCTAATCTGCCCCCCCCAACGTTGCCGCTACCTAACTTCAAGTATTAACCCCTAATCTGCCGACCGGACCTCGCCGCTACTATAATAAATGTGTTAACCCCTAAATCTAAGTCTAACCCTAACTCTAACACCCCCCTAAATTAAATATAATTTTAATCTAACGAAATAAATTAACTCCTATTAACTAAAGTATTCCTATTTAAAACTAAATACTTACCTTAAAAATAAACCCTAATATAGCTAAAATATAACGGATAATTATATTGTAGCTATTTTAGAATTTATATTTATTTTACAGGCAATTTTGTATTTATTTTAACTAGGTACAATAGCTATTAAATAGTTATTAACTATTTAATAGCTACCTAGTTAAAATAATTACAAAATTACCTGTAAAATAAATCCTAACCTAAGTTACAATTAAACCTAACACTACACTATCATTAAATTAATTAAATAAATTAACTACCAATACCTACAATTAAATACAATTAAATAAACTAAGCTAAATTACAAAAAAAACAAACACTAAATTACAGAAAGTAAAAAAAAATACAAGAATTTTAAACTAATTACACCTAATCTAAGACCCCTAATAAAAAAAAAAAAAAAAAAAAAAAATAGAAGTCCCTACCCTATTCTACATTACCAAGTAATCAGCTCTTTTACAAGCCCTTAAAAGGGCTTTTTGCGGGGCATGCCCCAAAGTAATCAGCTCTTTTGCCTGTAAAAAAAATTACAACCCCCCCAACATTAAAACCCACCACCCACATACCCCTACTCTAACCCACCCAAACCCCCCTTAAATAAACCTAACACTACCCACCTGAAGATCTCCCTACCTTGAGCCGTCTTCACCCAGCCGGGCCGAAGTCATCATCCGATGGGGCAGAAGAGGACATCAAGACCGGCAGAAGTCTTCATCCTATCCGGGCAGAAGAGGACATCCGGACCGGCAGACATCTTCATCAAAGCAGCATCTTCTATCTTCATCCATCCGGAGCGGAGCCATCTTCTTCCCAGCCGACGCGGATCCATCCTCTTCAACCGACGCCTACTCGCCGAATGAAGGTTCCTTTAAATGACGTCATCCAAGATGGTGTCCCTCGAATTCCGATTGGTTGATAGGATTCTATCAGCCAATCAGAATTAAGGTAGGAAAATTCTGATTGGCTGATTCAATCAGCCAATCAGATTGAGCTCGCATTTTATTGGCTGTTCCGATCAGCCAATAGAATGCAAGCTCAATCTGATTGGCTGATTGGATCAGCCAATCAGATTGAACTTGAATTTGATTGGCTGATTGAATCAGCCAATCAGATTTTTCCTACCTTAATTCCGATTGGCGTCGGTTGAAGAGGATGGATCCGCGTCGGCTGGGAAGAAGGTGGCTCCACTCTGCTCCAGATGGATGAAGAAAGAAGATACTGCTTGGATGAAGATGTCCGGATCCGGATATCCTCTTCTGTCCGGGTTTGGGTGGGTTAGAGAAGGGGTATGTGGGTGGTGGGTTTTAATGTTGGGGGGGTTTGTATTTTTTTTACAGGCAAAAGAGCTGATTAATTAGGGGCATGCCCCGCAAAAAGCCCTTTTAAGGGTTGGTAAAGGAGCTGATTACTTGGTAATGTAGAATAGGGTAGGGACTTTTATTATTTCTTTTTATTTTATTTATTAGGGGCTTAGATTAGGTGTAATTAGTTTAAAATTCTTGTAATATTTTTTATTTTCTGTAATTTGGTGTTTGTTTTTTTTGTAATTTAGTTTAGTTTATTTAATTGTATTTAATTGTAGGTATTGGTAGTTAATTAATTAATTTAATTAATTTAATGATAGTGTAGTGTTAGGTTTAATTATAACTTAGGTTAGGATTTATTTTACAGGTAATTTTGTAATTATTTTAACTAGGTAGCTATTAAATAGTTAATAACTATTTTATAGCTATTGTACCTAGTTAAAATAAATACAAAGTTGTCTGTAAAATAAATATAAATCCTAAAATAGCTACAATATAATTGTTCGTTATATTGTAGCTATATTAGGGTTTCTTTTACAGGTAAGTATTTAGTTTTAAATAGGAATACTTTAGTTAATAAGAGTTAATTTATTTTGTTAAATTAAAATTATATTTAATTTACGGGGGTGTTAGGGTTAGGGTTAGACTTAGCTTTAGGGGTTGATACATTTAATATAGTAGCGGCGAGGTCCGCATTCTATTGGCTGTTCCGATCAGCCAATAGAATGCGAGCTCAATCTGATTGGCTGATTGGATCAGCCAATCGGATTGAACTTGATTCTGATTGGCTGATTCCATCAGCCAATCAGAATATTCCTACCTTAATTCCGATTGGCTGATAGAATCCTATCAGCCAATCGGAATTCGAGGGACGCCATCTTGGATGACGTCCCTTAAAGGAACCGTCATTCTTCAGTTGGACGTCGCCGGAAGAAGATGGGTCCGTGGTGGAGGTCTTCAGGATGGAGCCGCTCGTCATCGGATGAAGATAGAAGATGCCGCTTGGATGAAGATGGTTGCCGGTCCGGATCGCCTCTTCTTCCCGGATAGGATGAAGACTTTGGAGCCTCTTCTGGACCTCTTCAGCCACCGGATGATGGATCGCCAGCCCCCGCTTGGGTTGGATGAAGATTTTGGAGCCAGGACGGATCGGTGATACCTGGTGAGGTGAAGACAAGGTAGGATGATCTTCAGGGGCTTAGTGTTAGGTTTATTTAAGTGGGGTTTGGGTTAGATTAGGGGTATGTGGGTGGTGGGTTGTAATGTTGGGGGGGGATATTGTATGTTTTTTTTTTAAAGGCAAAAGAGCTGAACTTCTTGGGGCATGCCCCGCAAAGGGCCCTGTTCAGGGCTGGTAAAGTAAAAGAGCTTTGAACTTTAGTAATTTAGAATAGGGTAGGGCATTTTTTATTTTGGGGGTCTTTGTTATTTTATTAGGGGGCTTAGAGTAGGTGTAATTAGTTTAAAATTGTTGTAATATTTTTCTTATGTTTGTAAATATTTTTTTATTTTTTGTAACTTAGTTCTTTTTTATTTTTTGTACTTTAGTTAGTTTATTTCATTGTAGTTATTTGTAGATATTGTATTTAATTAATGTATTGATAGTGTAGTGTTAGGTTTAATTGTAGGTAATTATAGGTATTTTATTTAATTAATTTAATGATAGTATAGTGTTAGGTTTAATTGTAACTTAGGTTAGGATTTATTGTACAGGTAATTTTGTAATTATTTTAACTAGGTAGCTATTAAATAGTTCTTAACTATTTAATAGCTATTGTACCTGGTTAAAATAATTACAAAGTTGCCTGTAAAATAAATATTAATGCTAAAATAGCTACAATGTAATTATAATTTATATTGTAGCTATATTAGGATTTATTTTACAGGTAAGTATTTAGCTTTAAATAGGAATAATTTATTTAATAAGAGTTAATTTATTTCATTAGATTAAAATTATATTTAATTTAGGGGGGTGTTAGTGTTAGACTTAGCTTTAGGGGTTAATACATTTATTAGAATAGCGGTGAGCTCCGGTCGGCAGATAAGGGGTTAATAATTGAAGTTAGGTGTTGGCGATGTTAGGGAGGGCAGATTAGGGGTTAATACTATTTATTATAGGGTTAGTGATGCGGATTAGGGGTTAATAACTTTATTATAGTAGCGGTGCGGTCTGCTCGGCAGATTAGGGGTTAATAAGTGTAGGCAGGTGGAGGCAACGTTGAGGGGGGCAGATTAGGGGTTAATAAATATAATATAGGGGTCGGCGGTGTTAGGGGCAGCAGATTAGGGGTACATAGCTATAATGTAGGTGGCGGCGCTTTGTGGTCGGCAGATTAGGGGTTAATTATTGTAGGTAGCTGGCGGCGACGTTGTGGGGGGCAGATTAGGGGTTAATAAATATAATACAGGGGTCGGCGGTGTTAGGGGCAGCAGATTAGGGGTACATAAGTATAACGTAGGTGGCGGTCGGCAGATTAGGGGTTAAAAAAATGTAATCGAGTGGCGGCGATGTGGGGGGGGTACATAGGTAGTTTATGGGTGTTAGTGTACTTTAGAGTACAGTAGTTAAGAGCTTTATGAACCGGCATTAGCCCAAAAAGCTCTTAACTACTGACTTTTTTCTGCAGCTGGAGTTTTGTCGTTAGATTTCTAACACTCACTTCAGACACGACTCTAAATACCGGAGTTAGAAAGATCCCATTGAAAAGATAGGATACGCAATTGACGTAAGGGGATCTGCGGTATGGAAAATTTGCGGCTGAAAAGTCAGCGTTAGACCCTTTTTTGAGTGACTCCAAATACCGGAGTTAGCCTAAAACCAGCGTTAGGAGCCTCTAACGCTGGTTTTCACGGCTAACGCCAAACTCCAAATCTAGGCCTTAGTTAATAGTCCTTAGCAAAGTGGCTATATATCAACCTATGACCGTTTCGCTCAGCGTGGGGGCTAATTTTTGTGTATTGTCATTAATCAAATATAGTCTATTACCGCAGTATGCGGTCAACAGCTCTAAAGTAAGTTATTATAAGCTTGTAGTTTTAGCCCTTAGTAAAGTAGCTATGAATCAGAACCCATGCTTGTTTCAGCTCAGCGTAATGGCTATGTTGTATTATTTTTTTTTTATTTTTTTTTTTTTATTTTTTTTTTATAAAACAATTTTTATTAGTTTTCCATATAGATAATACAGTAGTGTAAAGGGTTTCCATAAAGTATATCATACAATGGTACAGTGGATGAGCATTTTTCAGTCCATTCTTTAGTGTCCTGTGCAATCTCGTTATGAGACTGGGAGAGCAAAGTTCTTGCATGGACTGTGGAGTGATGGGAGTGGAAAACCGTATAGTTGGGTTTTGACAAAGAGTGGAAATATAACTTATCAAACTATAACATAAATATAAAGGTAACAACTGGAGTCTGGTTTTTGTGACTATAAGGTGGTCAGTCTTCGAATTGTTTTCGTGGCTAGGAGGTTTAGCTGGCGTCTTGATAATGGTCTGCATGTCAGATCTGTCTTAGTGTTAGGTCCTAACTATAGTCAAAGGTGTCTCAATGTTTGAGGGTTTTATCGAGCGTTGAGAGTGTTGAGGTGTGTCTCCCAATAAAACCTGACATCTAGGAATAGGTCTAGTTGGTTGCGTCTATAGTATCCGTACTGTTCTAATTGTATAGTTTCTGATACTTTTGATAACCATTGCTGGCTCGATGGGACAGAAAGAGATTTCCAATTTTGTGCTATTAAGGCTTTCGCACTGTTTAGGCATATTGTCA
The DNA here is from genome assembly GCF_027579735.1 of Bombina bombina. Lineage (NCBI taxonomy): Eukaryota > Metazoa > Chordata > Amphibia > Anura > Bombinatoridae > Bombina > Bombina bombina. Next base: position 393,398,311 of record NC_069500.1, read on the forward strand.
ACAGTGTCGATCGTATCTTACATGAGATCCCTGGTTTTAGGTTAAACAGCGCTAGTGTGGGGGGTAATGTAAATTCGTTGCCTAGGATGTGTTTTAGATGAGATTCTATCGACTTCCAATAAGGTCTTATCTTGTCACAATGCCATCATATATGCGCCATTGTTCCCAGATCTCTACATCCTCTCCAGCATGATGCTGTAGAGGAGGGGTAGATTTTATGCAGTCTATGTGGTGTCAGATACCACCGTGTTAGTATTTTAAAGTTTAGTTCTATAAATCTGGTGGAAGTTGATGACTTTCGGGCATTGTTAAAGATTTTCCTCCATTCCTTCTCATCTAGCTGTATCTTTAGGTCTTGTTGCCAATGAGCAATATATGATGGGAGGGGGGGTCAGTTCTGCATTTTCTAGCATTTTTTTTGCAAGTGATAAGGTACCTCTAGTGGGAATTGCTGATAGGCAGCATTGTTCGAAGGGAGTGGGTGACCTTATCAAGTTCTCCCTAGCTTGATTATTGCATATAAAATTGTTGAGTTGGGAATATTTTAACCAGGAGGAGAATGTACCACCCAGCACATCTGTCAAGCTGTGTCTGGGCTTAAGTGATCGTTTGTCTAAAAGTGTTATTATGGGAACAGAGTCCTGTAATTCCCAAGTGACTTTAGTGTTCTTAAGTGGCTCATACCCTCCGGAGAGTTCCATATTCTGTGATATTGGCGTTAAAGGGGAGTGTTGTGAAGATAGTTTTGGGTATTTGCGTACTAGGTAGTCCCAGGTATCGAAAATGTGTCTAAGGGTTGGGGAGGTCTGGCATACCGCAGGTCTTAAGGTTTTGGGGATCCAGCACACTGAACCGGGTTTGGGCGCTTTTAATATTTGAGAGTCTAGGGAAATCCATGCTTTAGCTTTGCTTTTGCTATGCCAGTCAAGGATGCGTTGTAAGGTTACTGAGTAGTAATACGTTTCTAACTTCGGTACCCCTAGCCCCCCCCCCTCTGGTCGCTCTGTGTAATGTGGTAGCGTTTACGCGAGGCTTTTGTTTTCCCCAAATGAATGTGTTGATACTTTTTTGGAGTTGTTGGACGTAGTGTTTGGGGAGGGATATAAGTACGGTTTGGAAGATATAAATGATTCTCGGGAGAATCGTCATTTTTATGGCCTGTATTCTCCCCCACCAAGATAAGGGTTTATCACTCCAAGTCTTTAGGGTGTGTTGGGTAGCGGTTAGTAGGGTTTTGTAGTTGGCGTCAAATAGTTGTGAGATTTTTGGGGTCAGCTGGACTCCCAAGTATTTTAGTTGGGAGTTCTTTACTTTATATGGGCATATGTTCTTAATGTGTTGTAGGTCTCTTTGGGGGAGGGGGATGTTTAGGATCTCTGATTTCTGTTTATTGATTAAGAAATTGGATAGGTGGCTAAAGGTGTCAAATTCCTCCATTAGGGCAACTAGGGAGCGTGTGGGGGAAGTCAATGTGAGGAGAATGTCGTCGGCGAACATTGAGATTTTATAATGATTTGGGCCAATATTTACTCCCTTTATGTTTGGGTTAGCTCGAATATGAGCCGCTAAGGCTTCCATGGTTAGCACAAATAGGAGTGGGGAGAGAGGGCAGCCCTGTCTTGTTCCATTTGCAATTTTGAATGGGTGGGATAATACTCCATTAACTTTGACTCTTGCTGAGGGAGCTGAATATAGTTGGAAGATTCTACCTATTATTCCATCTCCAAATCCATAACTGTGAAGTGCACTTCGAAGGAATGGCCAGGCCACCCTATCGAAGGCCTTCTCTGCATCTGTGGCTACTGTGATCATAGGGATTTTGTGGGTGTTGGCATAATCTATAAGCTGGGTAGTTCTAATGGTGTTATCTCTTGTCTCTCTAAGTGGGATAAACCCTGCCTGGTCTAAGTGGATCAAGTCAGGTAGGACCGAGTTAATTCTTAGTGCTAGAATTTTTGCATACATTTTTATATCGCTGTTTAGCAGTGAGATTGGTCGGTAGCTGCTAGGCTCTGTTATCGGTTTGCCCTCTTTGTGTATTACAGTGATATGTGCTTCGAGTAGTTGTGGAGATATGGGAGTATTTTCTTCTAGGGAGTTAAATAGATTTGTTAAGTGGGGTGTTAGTATTTGCTTAAATTGTTTATAGTAGGCGTCAGACCATCTGGGCCAGGGCTCTTATGGGTAGGTAAGCTATTGATTGCTTTAGCTACTTCCTGCTCAGAGAAGGGGTCATCTAGTGCGACTCTAAGGGGTTCGTCTAATTTGGGTAAATTTGCTTCTTCTAGGTATTTATCTATAAGGGTCTTCTTGTGGATGCTATTATCTGTAGGGATGTTGTAGAGAAGACTATAATATCTGCTGAATGTGTTTGCTATGTCCTTGCAGTCATATTTTTCTGTATTTGTGCTGTCTTGGATTTTATTTATATAATTGGCGTATCTCTTCCGTTTCAGTGCTTTAGCTAGTATGGGTCCTGCTCTGTTGCTTTCAACAAAATATAGTTTCTTTAGATAATAAGCTTTTCTATGTACTTCAGATGTTAGTAAGTTATTCAGGTTTTGTCTAATCTTAGTGAGAGTGTTAAGGGTGTCATTCGATTCAGGGTTGTGCATGTGATTAAATTCCGCCACCTTAAGTTGGTCTAGTAATTGTTTATATTCTGAGTTGTATTTTTTTTTGAGGATGGCTTTCTGTTTAATAAGTTCTCCCCTAACTACCGCTTTATGTGCTTCCCAGATCGTTATGGGATGGGATTGGGGGGGTTTGTTGAAATGAAAGTATTCAGTGAGTGTTTTGTCTATTTTCTTTTTGATTTGAGGCTGTATAAGTAGTGTATCATCCAACCTCCAGTTAAAATCTGTAATAGGTTTGTCAGGCCAATCTAGGGTCAGTGATACTGACGAATGGTCGGACCATGGGGTTGGGGTGATGTCTGAATCTCTAGTAAGTGATAGGCCTAATTGATCAATGCAAATGTAATCTAATCTGGAGAAAGATTTCTTGGGGTTCGAGTAAAAGGAGTAGGTTTTCTGTGTCGGGTGGTGAACCCTCCAGGCGTCTAGGAGAGATAGGGATTTCAGACTTTGTGTGACTGTTTTGATAGTGTTTATGGTCTGGGAGCTTTTGGTCGTTGAGCAGTCTAATCTGGGGTTGAGTGCTATGTTAAAGTCTCCTGCTATAATGGTAGTTCCTTTTGCTATTTTTAATAGTTTTCCTGTGACTTTTTTGAAGAATTTCGCTTGACCGGTGTTGGGTGCGTATATGTTCGCTAACGTGATTGGTCTGTTGAAAAGGTCTCCAACCAAAATTAAATATCTGCCCTCTGGGTCAGTGTGTGTGGTAATATTTTGGAGATGTATGGATTTATGGAGTAGGATTCCCACTCAATTTTTCTTTTTCTGTGTGTGCGAACAGAAGTATCCGGTTGGGAAGTTTTTAGAGTGGAACTTCGGCTCCTCCTTGTGCTTAAAATGGGTTTCTTGTAAGAAGATAATCTCATTTTTAGATTTAGAAAACCAATTGAGAGCTAACGATCTTTTTGTGGGAGAGTTTAGACCCTTTGTATTTTGTGTCATGATCTTGAGTTGTGGTGCACTCATTAGAGTATATGTTTGGGTTTTAGCTGTCTTCTAAGTTGAGTAGTAGTAAAGGGGTGTGTGTGCTGTAATTTACTCAGTGGGTTCTGTTCGTCAGTAAGTGTTACTTGCCAAGTTAGCATAGACATAGCAGTTGTTAAAGTCAAATTTCCAGTTCCAGTATAACAAACATTAACAAACTTCATAACATATAACTTATATACAACAATTGCATATATACATATACAATACCAAGTGTTTAAGGGTATACTACCCCGTTCACAAAATTTTATGAACATGAGAGTATAGACTGCTTCCTATAGTGTTAAACAAGGTGTTTCAATTATATTAGACAAATTAGGATTACTTCGAAATTCTAAACAACTTTATAGTTAGGTGTACTCACTCACTTGCTTTACCTGCAGGCATTCTGAGTCAAGTTTCTATACCTGTATAAGGGGAAAGTCTTGGTGCTGGTATATCTGCAAGGTAAACAATTATTAAGAGCGATACAGGCTAAAACAGGTAATAGTGGTCTTGCATGTTCATGTGGGGTTAGTTTCTGGGTTGAATTGGCTACTGGATGGCTGTGTCCTTTTCCTGTTTATTCTGTTCCATGTCGGCCTCTGAGGTTTCGGTATGCTGGAAGAGGTTGTTGGTTTCTCAGGTGCTGATCCTCCTAGAAGCTGTGGTGTGGGTTGTGGGATATTCAATTTGCTACAGAACTCTTCTAGGTCATCTGGTGATCTGTATATTGCAATGTTCGTACCTTGCAGAACTTTGATGCAAAAAGGAAAGCCCCATCTGTAGGGAATCTTCAGATTTTGTAGATGAAGGGTTAGGTATCTGGCTTCTCGCCTTCTGTTAAGGGTGATACTACTTAGATCTGCGTAGATTTGAATGTTATCCCCTTCGTATGTGATCTGGCGTAGTTTCCTAGAGGCTTCCATGATTTTCTCCTTGTCTGTGAATGTTTGCATTTTTAAAACAATGTCCCTAGGAGGTTTGTTATCTTGCGGCTTCGGTCTCAGTGCCCTGTGGGCTCTTTCTATGGGCATGTCTGGTAATTCTTCATCCCTCAGCAGAAATTTAAAAAGTCCTTGTAGATGTTGTGGAATTTGGTTGGGGACAATTTTCTCTGATACACCTCTCACTCTGATATTATTGCGGCGACCACGGTTGTCCAGATCTTCTAATTGTAATTGCATTTGTTGAATTAGTGAGTCGTGGGATTCAAAAGATCTGTTTTGAATATCAGTATTATTGTAGATTTGGTCTATGTCCTCCTCGAGGTGCACCACTCTTTCTCCTAGCTCTGATAGTTCTTTTTTAACCTCTCTTAGGCCATCTTTTATCATTTTTCCCACTTGTGAGATTAAGGTTGCAAAATCTGCCTTAGTAGGGAGGTTGTCAATGTCTGCCCTTGTAAGGGGTTCTTCTAGCTGGGTGCCTTGAGCATTAGTAGTAGCTGGTGGCATGTCATCTGAGTCTTGTGATGTGGGTGATTCTGGATCCGGAGTTTCCAGCACTTTGAAAAAGTTAAGTTTAGTTGCTGCGGCTGTCTGGGTTTTCGCTGGCTTGTCTGACTTTGAGATCCTTTTGGATGTCATTTTTATATGTTGTTCGGGGGATGAGTATCTCTCTCTGGGAGAAGCTTAAAGTGGTGTCTGGTGCCTGGGTGGTGTGCTGCGTGCAGTGGTGCAGCGTTTTAAGCCTAGGCCTGCTCACGTGTGATGATGGCGGTGCTCCGCTATAGTAAGGTGCCCAGTGATCTGTAGGTTATGGTTTCTCCTCAGTAATTGCGCATTTAGTAAGGTTATATTGCCTATATATGGAGGGGATAGTGGTATAAGATTAGGCGTTGTTCAAAGTCTCTTCCCTCGTGGCAATATGTTAGGCCTGAGTATGGTGCTTTGTACGGTAGTGCCATAGCTCTTAGGGCTTAGTGTGTTTATATATAGTATGCTATGCCATTGCTTTTAAATTGGTGTTGAAGTTGTCATACCTTCAGCTTTTCAGGAGTCGGTCGTCACCAGTGTCTTTATGTTTTAACCGCATCTGTGCAGGCTTGTGACGTGCGTCGTACGCCTAGGCCAAAGTAAATATGCTGTCCGTTTTCATGTGCCGCTTTGCGCAGCTTTCCGTTATTTTAGCTCGCCCAGGGTTTGATCATTGTGTTCCGGGTGAGTTCCGGTGTAAATATCGGTTGTTAGAATTCGGCTAGCACCTTTGCAGTGGTGAAGGTGCTGCTTGGAAGCGTCTGGTAACACGGAGCTTTAGCTTTTTGCAGCCATACTGTGCGATGGCTGGCTCCGCCCCCTATGTTGTATTATTTTATTATCCTTTAATCATAAATATGATATAGGTAAATTACCGCAAATGAGGTCAACAGTTCTAAAGTAATATTTAAAACTATGGAGCTCCCTTTAGCTCTCAACCCCTTAACGTGTTTTGCCCGAATAGGGCTTTTTCAAATACTTTGGGCTGTCTGCTACACTACACTAAAGCTAACATTAACTCTACAAGCGCCCTGATTAACCCCTTCACTGCTGGGCATAATACACGTGTGGTGCGCAGCAGCATTTAGCAGCCTTCTAATTACCAAAAAGCAATGCCAAAGCCATATATGTATGCTATTTCTGAACAAAGGGGACCCCAGAGAAGCATTTACAACTATTTGTGCCATAATTGCACAAGCTGTTTGTAAATAATTTCAGTGAGAAACCTAAAGGTTGTGAAAAGGTTTGTGAAAAAGTGAACATTTGTTTTTATTTGATCGCATTTGGTGGTGAAATGGTGGCATGAAATATACCAAAATGGGCCTAGATCAATACTTTGGGTTGTCTACTAAAAAAAAAAAAATCAGTGTTCTGATGTAATTATCGCTAATTTTGAAAAAAAAAAAGTGCTACTTGTATTTATTGCTCTATAAAAAGCAAAGAACATGTGGGTAGTTCTAAACTCAGGACAAACTTTAGAAACTATTTAGCATGGTTGTTTTTTGGTGGTTATAGATCTGTAACAGATTTTGGGGGTCAAAGTTAGAAAAAGTGTGTTTTTTTCAAATTTTTTCATCATATTTTATATATTTTTTATAGTAAATTATAAGATATGAGGAAAATAATGATATCTTTGGAAAGTCCATTTATTGGCGAAAAAAATGGTTTATAATATGTGTGGGTACAATAAATTAGTAAGAGGAAAATTACAGCTGAACACAAACACTGCAGAAATGTAAAAATATCCCTGTTCCCAAACAGTCAAAAAATTGAAAAGTGTTGTGGTCACTAAGGGGTTAAGATGCATAAAAAAATCATAACAAAATTGTTCCCTAAAAATTGGATTTGATAAAAACCATAAAATTTGTATGTAAATTACACAGAAATAAATCATATTATATATGCACAGCATAAATCATAATTTAAGTACACTTGACGTGCAAAAAAACACATAGAAATTCATACTTATAAGTACAAAACACAAACCGTAATTGTTGTTTTATTGTAAAGTGGGATGGACATGGGTGTATATGAAATTTTCTCCAGAGTAATTCTGTAAACATTTCCATCCTACAGATCTCACTGTTATTTCTTGCAAATTTAAAGGGGAACTTTTATCAAAATACACAAAAAATGAATCACTCTGAAAGTAAAAATTATACGACAATAACAGTAAATTTAAAGGAACATAAAACTCATTTTTTTTATTTTCTGGTTCAGACAGAGGACACAATTTAAAGAAACTTTACAACTTACTTCTATTATCTAATTTGCTTCAATCTCTTGGTATCCTTTTTTGAAGAAGCTTCAATGCACTACTGGGAGCTAACTTATAGGCAATGACAAGAGGAATATATGTGTAGCAACCAATCAGCACCTCCCGAGTCTACCTAGGTATCCATTTCAACTAAGGATATCAAGAGAACCAAAAAAATGTTTAAAATCACATGATCTATTTGAACTATGAAAGAAAAAAATTGGGTTTTATGTCCCTTTAAGGTAAAGTGCACTGAAAACAGTGTAATTTGATTTATATTATTCATAAAATATTTTACCAGGAAGGATACATTGAGATTTCTCTAGTTTTCAAGTATGTCCTGGGTCCATAAAACATTGCATTTATACAATAGGGTACAATAAAATACAAAAACAATATTTATACATAATATTTGCAAAATTTAACACAGAATAGGTAGGAAATATATAATCAACCATGACAGGTGCATTCTGTTTTGAGATATGCAGAGAGGGATCTCTTAAAGGATATTAGGCTTGGGGAAGGTTTTAAAGTGTGCGGGAGGTCGTTCCATAATTGAGGTGCTCTGTAGGAAAAGGAGGATCGAGCTGCTTTATTTTTGTATGGAGGCAAGCTAAATAATGTGCTGGTACTGGATCAGAGGTTATGGGAGGTGGGAACAGCCGGGGAGAGCAGTCTGCTCAGGTAGGGTGGGAGCTTCCCAGAAAAGTTCTTAAACACAAGGCTGGAAAGATGGAGGGTGTGTCTGGATTCCAGCGACAGACAGTTTAGTTCTTTTAGCATGTCACAATGGTGGGTCCTGTAATTACATTGTAGCACAAAGCGGCAGAACGAGTTATACAGTGTATTTAGTTTATTAAGGTGAGTTAGCGGTGCAGGTGCATATACTACATCTCCATAATCCATGATTGGCATCTGTATTTGCTGTACAATCTTTTCCTTTACTGTAGGGCTGAGACAGGATTTGTTTCTGTACAGGGCACCTAGTTTTGGATAGAGTTTAGATGCAAGTTTTTCTATGTGGAGGCCAAAAGATAGATTGGGGTCTAACAACATACCCAGGTAATTGAAAGAGTGGACTGCGGTCAGTGTGCAATTTGATTTTGTTTTAATGCATAGATGGGAATTTTGTAGTTTGTGTAATTTAGGTACCGTTCCAAAGATCATTGTGACAGTTTTGTCAGTGTTTAGGAAGAGTTTGTTTTTTGAGATCCACTTTTCTACCTCTGTGAACTGGTCTTGGAGCACTGCCTCAAGCTGCGGCAGATCTGATTTGTTTGCATAGATTATAGTGTCATCTGCGTACATCTGTACAGTTGAGGATTTGCAGACATTTGGCAGATCATTTATAAATAATGTGAATAGTAGGGGGCTGAGAATGGAACCTTGGGGAACACCACACGTGACCGGGAGAGGGAGGGAGTTGCTGTCAGAAATGGAGACATACTGCGATCGATCCGATACATATGATCGAAACCAGGTTAGCGGATGATCACCAATACCTGAGTTTTTTAGTTTGAGCAGTAGTATGTCGTGGTCTACTGTGTCAAAGGCCTTTGCAAAATCAAGGAAAATAGTTCCAGTTAGGTCTCCTTGTTCCATGCCAGTTTGGATGTTGTTGCAAACTTTTAGGAGGGCAGTTGTAGTGGAGTGATTCTGGTGACAACCCGATTGAACAGGGGCCATATAGTTAGATTGTTGGTAATACTCACATAGTTGCGTATGGACGCATTTTGCTAAGATTTTTGACAATACTGGGAGCAATGATATTGGGCGATAGTTATTAACCAAGGTTAACTCACCACTTTTATGGATAGGCACTACTCTTGCAGTCTTCCAAAGTTTGGGTATGTATCCAGACACCAAGTATTTGTTAATTAGGGTTGTGACAGGTTTAGCAATTGCTGACGCACTGAGTTTCAACAGCATTGCTGGGATTTGATCAGGTCCAAATAGGGTTGCCACCCATCCCTTAAAATACACAACACGTATAAGTTATACATGCTGCAGGGTGTGCAGGGAGGAATATGAATAGTGCTGTCCAGAAACACAATACATGTTCCTCCCTGCACACCCTGCAGCATGTGTAACTCATAAGTGTCCAGGAAAACATGGCTAAGGTGGCAACCCTAGATTTGTAGCAACACACATATACTGAAGGTTGCCACCTCGGCCATGTTTTCATCGATACTTATGTGTTATACATTCTGCAGGGTGTGCAGAGAGGAATATGAATAGTGCTGATCAGTGTCACTATTTGTGTGCTGTCCAGGGTTGAAATCCATGTTCCTACCTGCACACCCTGCAGCTTGTATAACTCATAAGTATCCAGGAAAACATGGCTGAAGTGGCAACCCTAGGTCCAGACTGGTTTTTTATCTTTAGATTATTAAGGTGTTTCTTAATGACATTGATGGGTACAGGTCTAAAATTGAACTTTTCTATATTGGGTCTTTGTAGATCCACATTTGTAGTTTCAGGATGTGTGTCATTTATTAGTTTTCAATCGGGGTGGTGGAGCATCTGACAAAATCATTGTTAAAGGCATTTGCTACTTCTAAAGGAAATTACAGGGTTTGGTTGTCAACTTTGACAGTGGAGGGTTGGGAGTGGATTGGGGGAGTGTGTAAGTTATTTATGACTTTCAAAAACTTTCTAGGGTTTGATATGTTATTGTTCAGTTTTTCACAGAAATATTGGGCCTCGGACAATTTTGTTTGTTTAGTGCCTATATTTTGCAATTTTCTATATACACAGTGATCGTTCATAGAGCTAGTATGATTGAATTTTGACCACAATGAATCCCGAAACTGGTACATTTGAATGAGGTCAGCAGTGATCCAATTCGTATGCGCTCCTTTTACACTCACCTTACGGAGCGGGTCATGCAAGTTCCAAACTTGTAGGAGTTTGGACTGAAGGTATTCAACTGCAGACTCTAAATCTAGAATTAGGTTTAATCTATTAGACATAATATTAAATTTAAACGTATGCCGATGTCTCCCTCTGTACTTCGTCCTCCATTGCAGACTTTTACCTAACAGAGAGCTCTCATTATTTCTATGGGACATATCTCATCACTCGCAGGTACCGCCCCATTTGTAACAGAAATCCATGATGGCTGCCCCTGCTAGCGTCGGTGTAGAAAACCACATCTAGACTTGCAAATTTTATAGAATTGACCCCATAGAGTGAACAATGTAAAATGGACATTTTAGTTACTCTGCCCCACACCCCAATGGGAGTGTGATTTCTTCAAAATGGTATTGTTTACATAGCTTTTCTATAATCAGTATTTAGATTTTGTAATTTTCAGTATAGGTGGGGCTAAAACAGACAAAAGCAACAATTTAAAATTACAAAAAAGTAAATGAGTATTTGTAAACAATACACTCCAGGGGTAAACTAGATAGTTGGGAACACATTCAAGGGGAGAAAGAAAGAAAAACTACACTACACAGTACCTTTAAGTAGGTGAGTTGATGCATGGTCAGAGAATGCTCTTTTTAAACTGTTTTGTACATACACAAATAACAAACTCTCTGCATTATATGAGAATGTTCCTATATATAAGAACAGTCATATTTCAAAATTGTAGTTTACTCCTCTTTATAATAGAAGCTAACAAGACAATACCACTTTATCTATCTCATTCATTTGTAACTATAAATCATCAGTAGCTGATAATTTACACACAATAAAATGAATTAAACACATGAAACAAAACAACAATACCTTGAGCACTGAACAGAAACATAAATAATGGTAATTATAGATACATATAATAGCATGTCTCCTTATTATATTACATGTCAATATAGCTGACTTTGAACTAAGAAACATTTAATTGTTCAGCTTTTCTCTTGATCTGTTTTGCATGTGCTTTGATCTTTTTATATGGTTAAGGCAACATATGCATTTTATAAGCAGTCACTCCATTATCCTCTATTATATCCACTGTAAGACAATTCATAATGAGATACAAATTAAAGAACATTGGCTTATTTTTACAAAAAGGGAGAAAAATATGGTAATAACGTAAGAGACATTTGTCCCTATCAAACATTGTGATGACAATGTGGCTGGCCTAAAAATTTTATATTCTGACGCCTCTCATAAAATGAGTGTGATCTTAATAACTGTATAATGCAATGAAGCAAGACAGCAATTTTAGTAATCATATAAGAAATGTATGCTGAACCAGTTTTAAAACAGATTGCAATCTTTTTATCATATGATGATCCTGAAAGTTACTAAAATATAATAAAAACAGAATGCGGTTTATCACTGAATTGCATTTTCGTTAATTAACACTGCAAGAAACAAATGATGTATGTTATGTAATGAAAACACAAGAACATAAACAGATTGGAACGCTAATTACATTTTCAAAAACTAAGATGAACAAACAGTTTCACTGCTTTCTAAAACCTTTAGGGCCAGATCACGAGTGGAGCACAAATCCTTTTTTCACATTTGTTTTTTGCGCAGTTTAAATTGCGCTGGCATTATAAGCTGAAAGTAAACAGGATCACTTGAATTTAAGTTAACTGTCATCGGGTTAGCGCATCCTCAAAGCTGAGGTTAACTGTTTCACGAAACAAAAAAGTCACAAAAAACACATCAAAAATGCATTACAAAGTACACACAATTATAAAAACACCATATAATAAAAATATTGCACAAGAAAGTTATAAGGGCTCAAAAATATGAGGTCTCAGGTGTCAAGCAAAGGTACATACATATACAACTCTAAAGATGTATATGTATATATATATATATATATATATATATATATATACATGTTGTGTATATATGTATTTACAGGCATATATACACATATAAACAAATAAATACACATGTATACACACACACATATATATATATATATATATATATATATATATATATATATATATATACAGTATATGTGTGTGTGTATTGGAGCCCTTTGCAGTTAAATAGATAAAAACATTTAGAAGTATATTTTTGAGATATTCATATTTAATAACGTGTTATACTGTGTATTAACTGTAAATATTTCACATTCCAATTTTCTGCACATACAAGAATTTGTTCTAAGTATTTCCAAATAGTTATTGCTATATATACCTGTATATATCTATACCTATATATATTCAGATATATATAGATATATATTGTACCAAAATACTATATATATATATATATATATATATATATATATATAAATACATAGAACATGTTCTGCTACATGAACAGAACATTGTAATGTGAAATATTCATATTTTCATGTCGGGTTAGCGCACATGAGAATATGCAATCTGGTTTGCTTGCAAGTTGGGTGGTTCTTTGTTCTTTTTTGCTCCATTGACTTATATGGGGGAATAGGTTATCGCGTGCGCAATCGACTTTTTGAGCTCATCGGGTTAGCGCAAGAGCGATATCTTTTACTTTCAACCCGTAGTACCAGTGCAACCCAACGCACGCAAAAAGCTTACTTCTTACATTATCTATCTATCATCTACGTATCTATATCTAGGTCCTAGGAATGCATTACTGCTCTGCAGCTGACTTTAACTATGGTCTCGATTATAATATGGGACAGATTACAAGTGGCACACTCTTTTTTTGTTATTTCTCATTAGCACTAACTGCACTCAAGATAAAACATTAGCACTGACTGGTTTGTGCTGGTATTACAGGTTAAAAGTAAAAAGTTATGGGACTCGCTAAAGAAATAATTTTCAAACGCACTTTGCGGGCTTGCACAAAGTTAGCTAAGGATTTAGAGCATTACATTTTTTAACAATTAGAAGGTGTCTTTAAGACAAATCATATAAAATCAGGGACATCTACCAAATTAAATATTATTAAAGGGAATCTCCTCTGAGAGTAAGAAGAGTGAAAAGGTAGCGTTTCCATGTAAAATTTTAATTTTGCCATTCACACAAGGGATCTCCTATCAAGCTTACAATCATAGTATTTGCCTTGTTTTTATTCTTTCTTCGAAAACTAATTTTGTTTCCTTTAGTCAAATTTGATTTGCAATAATTATGTGCATCCAAACGCCTTACTTATTTCAGGAGGAGAAAATAAATACATAAGAAAATATATTTGTTTAAACATAATTTAACATTCTCTTATATGATGACAAGTTTACAGGATTGTATGTTTCTGACCTTTTATGCAGGCAACAGATGACAAATTAAAATAAACTATATTTAAACATCTGATTTTGTATGTGCTGTTTTATTGTAAGGAACATTAAAGAGCTGAGTTATTAACTTAATATTAGCACATAAGGGAAGAAATATTTGCCTCTGTGTGCCCAGAAAGACTATTGCATTCATTTTACCCAAGTTGATGTATTGCCAATTAAAACTCACAAGCATGGTATCAGAGTATTGATTAACCTTTGACAGCCCTGAAGAAAAGAAATATAGTTTGTTCTTCAGATTAAAGAGCCTGCAGGTGAACAAAAACATCATTATTATAAATAACCTTTATTTATAACAATGTATAAATCAACTTCAATAATACAATAGGAATAAAAACAAATGATATAATTATCAATAGTAATGCAAGGGGCCTTACTTTTGTGAGAAAATACAGACTTGTGAATATAGTATTATATATATATATATATATATATATATATATATATATATATATATATATATATAAGAAATATACTGTAATATAAAATATATCCAATTACAACTCTTACAGGAATGATATTTAAAGGAATTGTCTAGTCAACATTAAACTTTCATAATTCAGATAGAGCCTGCAATTTTAAGCAACTTTCTAATTTCCTCCTATTATCCATTTTTCTTTGAACTCTTGGTATCTTTATTTGAATGTAAAGCTTAGGAACCGGCCCATTTTTGGTTCATTTTTGCTATTTCAAATATAGATTACGAGTTGTGCGTTAGGCAGAAAAAGCAGCATTAACAGGTCCTAATGCTGCTTTTTTATTACAGCTGCTATTACGAGTCTTGCAGGTTTAGGGGCACCGCACACTTCTTTGGCCTTACCGCAAAATGACTTATGTAAACTTCGTAAAGTCTTTTTTCTATGGGACTTCCATAGCGCCAGTATTACGAGTCTGTCCTGGGAGGCCAAAAAGTGAGCGGTACACCCTACCCCGTCAAGAGTCCTAATGCATTTAAAAGTCAGTAGTTAAGAGTTTTATGGTACAACTCCGTAACATAAAACACATAACTAAAGTACTAAAAAGTACACTAACACCCATAAACTACCTATTAACCCCTAAACAAAGGCCCTCCCGCATCGCAAACACTAAAATAACATTTTTAACCACTAATCTGCCGATCCGGACACCGCAGCCACCTACATTATATTTATGAACCCTTAATCTGCTGCCCCCAACATCACCGACACCTACATTATATTTATTAACCCCTAATCTGATGCCCCCAATGTCGCCGCAACCTACCTACACTTATTAACCCCATAATCTGCTGCCCCCAACGTCTCCCCACTATAATAAACATATTAATCCCTAAACCGCCGCACTCACGCCTCACAAACAGTTAAATATTATTAAACCCTAATCTGCCGCCCCCAACGTCGCCACAACTATACTAAATGTATTAACCCTTAAACCTAAGTCTAACCCTAACCCTAACACCCCCCTAATTGAAATATAATTTAAATAAATCTAACTAAAAATTCCTTTCATTACCTAAATAATTCCTATTTAAAACTAAATTCTTACCTGTAAAATAAACCCTAAGCTAGCTACAATGTAACTAATAGTTACATTGTAGCTATCTTAGGGTTTATTTTTATTTTAAAGGCAAGTTTGTATTTATTTTAACTAGGTAGAATAGTTATTAAATAGTTAACTATTTAATAACTACCTAGCTAAAATAAATACAAAAGTACCTGTAAAATAAAACCTAACCTAAGTTACAATAACACCTAACACTACACTATAATTAAATAAATTAACTAAATTAACAACAATTAAATAAATTAAATTAGCTAAAGTACAAAAAACACTAAATTACAGAAAATAATAAACAAATTACAAGATATTTAAACTAATTACACCTAATCTAATAGCCCTATCAAAATTAAAAAAGCCCCCCCAAAATAAAAAAAACCCTAGCCTAAACTAAACTATCAATAGCCCTTAAAAGGGCCTTTTGTGGGGCATTGCCCCAAAGTATTCAGCTCTTTTACCTGTAAAAAAAATACAAACACCCCCCAACAGTAAAACCCACCACCCACACAAACAACCCCCCAAATAAAATACTATCTAAAAAAATCTAAGCTCCCCATTGCCCTGGATGGGCATTGCCCTTAAAAGGGCAGTTATCTCTTTTGCGGCCCAAACGCTAATCTAAAAAATAAAACCCACCCAATACACCCTTAAAAAAACCTAACACTAACCCCCTGAAGATCGACTTACAGTTCTGAAGACCGGACATCCATCCTCAAGGAAGTGGCAGAAGTCTTCATCCAACCGGGCCGAAGTCTTCAACAAAGCCGGGAGAAGTCTTCATCCAAGCCGGGCGAAGTGGTACTCCAGACGGGCAGAAGTCTTCATCCAGACAGCATCTTCTATGTTCATCCATCCGACGCGGAGCGACTCCATCTTCAAGACATCCAACGCGGAGCATTCTCTTCAAACAAAGTCTTCTTACTGAATGACGGTTCCTTTAAGTGAAGTCATCCAAGATGGCATCCCTTACATTCTGATTGGCTGATAGAATTCTATCAGCCAATCGGAATTAAAGTAGAAAAAATCCTATTGGCTGATGCAATCAGCCAATAGGATTGAGGTTCAATCCTATTGGCTGATCCAATCAGCCAATAGGATTAAGCTCACATTCTATTGGCTGATTGGAACAGCCAATAGAATGTGAGATCAAGCCTATTGGCTGATTGCATCAGCCAATAGGATTTTTTCTATCTTACTTCCGATTGGTTGATAGAATTCTATCAGCCAATCGGAATCTAAGGGACATCATCTTTGATGATGTCACTTAAAGGAACCGTCATTCAGTAAGAAGACTTCGTTTGAAGAGGATGCTCCGCGTTGGATGTCTTGAAGATAGACCCGCTCTGCATCGGATGGATGAAGATAGAAGATGCCGTCTGGATGAACACTTCTGCCCATCTGGAGGACCACTTTGCCCAGCTTGGATGAATATTTCTCCCGGCTTCATTGAGGACTTTGGCCCGGTTGGATTAAGACTTCTGCCACTTCCTTGAGGATGGATGTCTGTTCTTCAGAACTGTAAGTCGATCTTCAGGGGGTTAGTGTTAGGAATTTTTAAGGGTGTATTGGGTGGGTTTTATTTTTAGGTTAGGGTTTGGGCCGCAAAAGAGCTAACTGCCCTTTTAAGGGCAATGCCCATCCAAATGCCCTTTTTAGGGCAATGGGGAGCTTAGGTTTTTTTAGATAGTATTTTATTTGGGGGGTTGGTTGTGTGGGTGGTGGGTTTTACTGTTGGGGGGTTGGTTGTATTTTTTTTTACAGGTAAAAGAGCTGATTACTTTGGGGCAATGCCTCGCAAAAAGCCCTTTTAAGGGCTATTGGTAGTTTAGATTAGGCTAGGTTTTTTTTATTTTGGGGGGGCTTTTTTATTTTGATAGGGCTATTAGATTAGGTGTAATTAGTTTAAATATCTTGTAATTTGTTTATTATTTTCTGTAATTTAGTTTTTTTTGTACTTTAGCTAATTTAATTTAATTTATTTAATTGTTGTTAATTTAGTTAATTTATTTAATTATAGTGTAGTGTTAGGTGTTATTGTAACTTAGGTTAGGTTTTATTTTACATGTACTATTGTATTTATTTTAGCTAGGTAGTTATTAAATAGTTAATAACTATTTAATAACTATTCTACCTAGTTAAAATAAATACAAACTTGCCTGTAAAATAAAAATAAACCCTAAGGCCTAGATTTGGAGTTTGGCGTTAGCCGTGAAAACCAGCGTTAGAGGCTCCTAACGCTGGTTTTAGGCTACCTCCGGTATTTGGAGTCACTCAAAATAGGGTCTAACGCTCACTTTTATTATATACGTCAATTGCGTATCCTATCTTTTCAATGGGATCTTTCTAACTCTGGTATTTAGAGTTGTGTCTGAAGTGAGCGTTAGACATCTAACGACAAAACTCCAGCCGCAGGAAAAAAGTCAGTAGTTAAGAGCTTTCTGGGCTAACGCCGGTTCATAAAGCCGCCACTAGGTTTTAACCCCTAATCTGCCGACCGCCACCTACGTTATACTTATGTACCCCTAATCTGCTGCCCCTAACACCGCCGACCCCTATATTATATTTATTAACCCCTAACCTGCCCCCCACAACGTTGCAGCCAGCTACCTACAATAATTAACCCCTAATCTGCCGACCGCAAAGCGCCGCCACCTACGTTATACTTATGTACCCCTAATCTGCTGCCCCTAACACCGCCAACCCCTATATTATATATATTAACCCCTAATCTGCCCCCCTCAACGTCGCCTCCACCAGCCTACACTTATTAACCCCTAATCTGCCGAGCGGACCGCACCGCTACTATAATAAAGTTATTAACCCCTAATCCGCCTCACTAACCCTATAATAAATAGTATTAACCCCTAATCTGCCCTCCCTAACATCGCCAACACCTAACTTCAATTATTAACCCCTAATCTGCCGACCGGAGCTCACCGCTATTCTAATAAATGTATTAACCCCTAAAGCTAAGTCTAACCCTAACACTAACACCCCCCTTAGTTAAATATAATTTTAATCTAACGAAATTAATTAACTCTTATTAAATAAATTATTCCTATTTAAAGCTAAATACTTACCTGTAAAATAAATCCTAATATAGATACAATATAAATTATAATTACATTGTAGCTATTTTAGGATTAATATTTATTTTACAGGTAACTTTGTATTTATTTTAACCAGGTACAATAGCTATTTAATAGTTAAGAACTATTTAATAGCTAAAATAGTTAAAATAATTACAAATTTACCTGTAAAATAAATCCTAACCTAAGTTACAATTAAACCTACCACTACACTATCAATAAATTAATTAAATAAAATACCTATAATTATCTACAATTAAACCTAACACTACACTATCAATTAAATACAATACCTACAAATAACTACAATGAAATAAACTATCTAAAGTACAAAAAATAAAAAAGAACTAAGTTACAAAAAATAAAAAAATATTTACAAACATAAGAAAAATATTACAACAATTTTAAACTAATTACACCTACTCTAAGCCCCCTAATAAAATAACAAAGCCCCCCAAAATAAAAAAATGCCCTGCCCTATTCTAAATTACTAAAGTTCAAAGCTCTTTTACCTTACCAGCCCTGAACCAGGCCCTTTGCGGGGCATGCCCCAAGAAGTTCAGCTCTTTTGCCTGTAAAAAAAAACATACAATACCCCCCCCAACATTACAACCCACCACCCACATACCCCTAATCTAACCCAAACCCCCCTTAAATAAACCTAACACTAAGCCCCTGAAGATCTTCCTACCTTGTCTTCACCCTGCCAGGTTCACCGATCGGTCCAGAAGAGCACCTCCGATGTCCTGATCCAAGCCAAAGCGGGGGGCTGAAGAGGTCCATGATCCGGCTGAAGTCATCATCCAAGCGGGAGCTGAAGAGGTCCATGATCCGGCTGAAGTCTTCATCCAAGCGCGGCAGAAGAGGTCTTCCATCCGATTGAAGTCTTCATCCAAGCGGGATCTTCTATGGTCATCCATCCGGAGCGGATCGTCAGGATCCTGAAGACCTCCGACGCGGAACATCCATCCTGGCCGACGACTGAACGACGAATGACGGTTCCTTTAAATGACGTCATCCAAGATGGCGTCCCTCGAATTCGGATTGGCTGATAGGATTCTATCAGCCAATCGGAATTAAGGTAGGAATATTATGATTGGCTGATGGAATCAGCCAATCAGAATCAAGTTCAATCCGATTGGCTGATTCCATCAGCCAATCATAATATTCCTACCTTAATTCCGATTGGCTAATAGAATCCTATCAGCCAATCGGAATTCGAGGGACGCCATCTTGGATGACGTCATTTAAAGGAACCGTCATTCGTCGTTCAGTCGTCGGCCAGGATGGATGTTCCGCGTCGGAGGTCTTCAGGATCCTGCCGCTCCGCTCCGGATGGATGACCATAGAAGATCCCGCTTGGATGAAGACTTCAATCGGATGGAAGACCTCTTCTGCCCCGCTTGGATGAAGACTTCAGCCGGATCATGGACCTCTTCAGCTCCCGCTTGGATGATGACTTCAGCTGGATCATGGACCTCTTCAGCCCCCCGCTTGGGCTTGGATCAGGACATCGGAGGAGCTCTTCTGGACCGATCGGTGAACCTGGCAGGGTGAAGACAAGGTAGGAAGATCTTCAGGGGCTTAGTGTTAGGTTTATTTAAGGGGGGTTTGGGTTAGATTAGGGGTATGTGGGTGGTGGGTTGTAATGTTGGGGGGGGTATTGTATGTTTTTTTTTACAGGCAAAAGAGCTGAACTTCTTGGGGCATGCCCCGCAAAGGGCCCTGTTCAGGGCTGGTAAGGTAAAAGAGCTTTGAACTTTAGTAATTTAGAATAGGGTAGGGCATTTTTTTATTTTGGGGAGCTTTGTTATTTTATTAGGGGGCTTAGAGTAGGTGTAATTAGTTTAAAATTGTTGTAATATTTTTCTTATGTTTGTAAATATTTTTTTATTTTTTGTAACTTAGTTCTTTTTTATTTTTTGTACTTTAGTTAGTTTATTTAAATGTATTTATTTGTAGGTATTGTATTTAATTAATGTATTGATAGTGTAGTGTTAGGTTTAATTGTAGGTAATTGTAGGTATTTTATTGAATTAATTTAATGATAGTATAGTGTTAGGTTTAATTGTAACTTAGGTTAGGATTTATTTTACAGGTAACTTTGTAATTATTTTAACTAGGTAACTATTAAATAGTTCTTAACTATTTAATAGCTATTGTACCTGGTTAAAATAATTACAAAGTTGCCTGTAAAATAAATATTAATCCTAAAATAGCTACAATGTAATTATAATTTATATAGTAGCTATATTAGGATTTATTTTACAGGTAAGTATTTAGCTTTAAATAGGAATCATTTATTTAATAAGAGTTAATTTATTTCGTTAGATGTAAATTATATTTAACTTAGGGGAGTGTTAGTGTTAGGGTTAGACTTAGCTTTAGGGGTTAATACATTTATTAGAATAGCGGTGAGCTCCGGTCGGCAGATTAGGGGTTAATGTTTGAAGTTAGGTGTCGACGATGTTAGGGAGGGCAGATTAGGGGTTAATACTATTTATTATAGGGTTAGTGAGGCGGATTAGGGGTTAATAACTTTATAATAATAGCGGTGCGGTCCGGTCGGCAGATTAGGGGTTAATAAGTGTAGGCAGGTGGAGGCGAAGTTGTGAGGGGCAGATTAGGGGTTAATAAATATAATATAGGGGTCGGCGGTGTTAGGGGCAGCAGATTAGGGGTACATAAGGATAATGTAAGTAGCGGCGGTTTACGGAGCGGCAGATTAGGGGTTAAAAATAAAATGCAGGTGTCAGCGATAGCGGGGACGGCAGATTAGGGGTTAATGAGTGTAAGGTTAGGGGTGTTTAGACTCGGGGTACATGTTAGAGTGTTAGGTGCAGACTTAGGAGGTGTTTCCGCATAGCAGACAATGGGGCTGCGTTAAGAGCTGAACGCGGCTTTTTTGCAGGTGTTAGGTTTTTTTTCAGCTCAAACAGCCCCATTGTTTTCTATGGGGGAATCGTGCACGAGCACGTTTTTGAGGCTGGCCGCTTGCGTAAGCAACTCTGGTATTGAGAGTTGAAGCTGCATTAAAAATGCTCTACGCTCCTTTTTTGGAGCCTAACGCAGCCTTTATGTGGACTCTCAATACCACAGTTATTTTTATGGTGCAGCCAGAAAAAAGCCGGCGTTAGCTACGCGGGTCCTTACCGACAAAACTCCAAATCTAGGCCTAAGATAGCTACAATGTAACTATTAGTTATATTGTAGCTAGCTTAGGGTTTATTTTATAGGTAAGTATTTAGTTTTAAATAGGAATTATTTAGGTAATGATAGGAATTTTTAGTTAGATGTATTTAAATTATATTTAAGTTAGGGGGTGTTAGGGTTAGGGTTAGACTTAGGTTTAGGGGTTAATACATTTAGTTTAGTGGCGGGGACGTTGGGGGCGGCAGATTAGGTGTTAATAAATGAAGTAGGTGGCGTCGATGTTAGGGATGGCCATTTAGGGGTTAATAATATTTAACTAATGTTTGCGAGGCGGGAGTGCGGCGGTTTAGTGGTTAATATGTTATAGTGGCGGCAACGTTTGGAGGCAGCAGATTCGGGGTTAATAAGTATAGGTAGGTTGTGGCGACATTGGGGGCGGCAGATTAGGGGTTAATAAATATAATGTAGGTGTCGGCGATGTTGGGGGCAGCAGATTAGGGGTTCATAAGTATAATGTAGGTGGTGGCGGTGTCCGAAGCAGGCAGATTAGGGGTTAATAAATATAATGTAGGTGTCAGCGATGTCAGGGGTGGCAGATTAGGGGTTAATAAGTGTAAGATTAGGGGTGTTTAGACTCAGGGTTCATGTTAGGGTGTTAGGTGTAGACATAAATTGTATTTCCCCATAGGAATCAATGGGGCTGTGTTACTGAGTTTTACACTGCTTTTTGGCAGGTGTTAGACTTTTTCTCAGCCGGCTCTCCCTGTTGATTCCTATGGGGAAATCGTGAACAAGCACGTACGACCCGCTCACCCCTGACTTAAGCAGCGCTGGAGTGCGGTAAAGAGCAAAATTTTGCACAACGCTCACTTCTTGCCTTTTAACGCCAGGTTTGTAAAAACCCGTAACACCAGCGCTGCAGGTGAGCGGTGAGAGAAAACTGCTCATTAGCACCGCATAGCCTCTAATACAAAACTCGTAATCTGGCCGAATAGAAGTAAATTAGAAAGTTGCTTACATTTGTCAGCTCTATCTGAATCATAAACATTTCATTTTGACTAGACTATTCCTTTAAGTATGCCTAACAAAATAGAAATTGTCCTCGTCCACATTGATAATAAAATAAAACACTTTTTTAACAAAGATCAAAGGGAGATATCTACATCCAATCTAAAGATAGATAATCCCTTTATTACCCATTTCCCTGTTTTGCATAACAAACACAGTTAAATTAATATACTTTTTACTTCTCTGATTACCTTGTACCTAAGCCTCTGCAGACTCCCCCCTTGTTTCACTTCTTTTGACAGACTTGCATTTGAGCGAATCAGTGTTGACTCCAATAATTCCACTGGAGTGAGCACAATGTTATCTGTATGAAACACCTGAACTAGTGCTGTCTAGCTGTAAAAAAAAGTTAAGAGGTGGACTTCAAGGGTTTAGAAATTAGCATAGAGGCTACCTAGGTTTAGCTTTCAAGAAAGAATACCAATAGAGCAAAGCAAATTTGATTATAAAATGGAAAGTTGTTTAAAATAGCATCCCTAAGTCTAATTTTGACTAGAATAGAACATTAAATTCAAAGTTTGATTCCCACAAAGAGTCAAATTACAAGTTTCGCGCTAAATTTTCTTTTTTGAAAATCATGAAAATGTATATGCCTCCTAGAATCCTAAGAAAGAGGGTATCCAGAGGTTTTTGAATAATTTAAAACTACCAGAGATAGATGCAGAAGACATTGTGATGTTGAATGCACCTATATCTGATAAAGAATTTATTAACACCATGAAACATATGAGGAAGGGGAAAGCCCCTGGCCAGATGGGCTCCCTCTTGAATTTTATTGGATACTAAAAGAAGAGATCATTTATGATCTTA
Organism: Bombina bombina; assembly: GCF_027579735.1. Lineage (NCBI taxonomy): Eukaryota > Metazoa > Chordata > Amphibia > Anura > Bombinatoridae > Bombina > Bombina bombina. The sequence continues at coordinate 393,421,500 of NC_069500.1, forward strand.
TGAAGCTTTATGAACAATATTACTTGCAGAATAAGAAAATCGCATCCCAATTTAAATCAGCAAATATAATATTATTGCCAAAGGAAGATAAGGACCCCTCACAGGTGTCCTCATATAGGGGGATATTTATCATAGGTCTGGCGGACCTGATCCAACAGTGCGGATCAGGTCCACCAGACCTCGCTGAATGCGGAGAGCAATACGCTCTCCATATTCAGCATTGCACCAGCAGCTCTTTTGAGCTGCTGGTGCAACACCGCCCCCTAAAGATTTGCGGCCAATTGGCCGCCAGCAGGGAGGTGTCAATCAACCTGTTCGTACTCGATTGGGTTGATTTTTGGCGATATCTGTCCGCCTGCTCAGAGCAGGCGGACAGGGTGATGGAGCAGCGGTCTTTAGACCGCTGCTCCATAACTGCTGTTTCTGGTGAGCCTGCAGGCTCGCCAGAAACATGGCCCTCAAGCTCCATCCGGAGCTTGATAAATGGGCACCTTAGATCCATCTCACTTCTGAATCTTGAATACAAGATCTTTATGAAGACCATAGCAAATCGTTTGAAATTAATTCTACCTAAACTTTTACATATAGATCAAGCAGGTTTTGTCATGTGGAGAACGCCTGAGCTAAATATCAGGAAAATTTTGCAAGTGATTTGCCAATATAGTGGAGATACCTGGGGTGTTGATGTCTCGCCTCTGCCGGAGGCCTTCCTTCTATCTTTAAAAAAAGAGAAGGAATTTGACAGAGTTGAGTGGAACTATATGTTTCAAACCCTAAAGAGGTTTGGCCTGAGGGGGAAATTTTTGAATTTGGTTTCTAACACCTCAATTTTAGTAAACAATTGTACGTCACCCTCCTTTCTTCTAGATAGAGGAACCGAGCAGGGATGCCCTATGTCGCCTCTTATATTTGATCTAGTACTGGAGCCCCTGGCTAGTAGAATTAGAGAGTTCCCAGTGGGTGCCAAAGAAGGTAAAGAGAATTTTCAGTTAGCCCTTTTTGCGGATGATTTATTGATGTGCGTACCCTCCCCGGAAAAACAAGTCTTTGAGATAATTAGTATTTTAGATGATTACGGGAAGATCTTATGGTTAAAAAAAAAAAAAAAATTGGAGCAGGTGTATCCATTTATAGAGACAAAGAGTTTGAAATATTTGGGTATACACCTTTCGGTAGATCCAACTAGATGGTATAGCCTAAATATATCAGTAAATCTCCAAAAGAGCACAGATAGTCTAAGAAAGTGGGTTAATTTGCCTCTCTCTCTGTCAGGCAGAGTGGCAGTCTTTAAAATGTTTATCCTCCCTAGAATACTATATTCCTTTGGCAATAAAAAAAACAAGATATTTTAAAATTTTCAAAAGCTCTAAGATATTTTCTCTGGAGAGGGAAAAAAGTGAACATTAGGCTAGATAAACTCTACCTACCAAGCGTAAAGGGGGGTTTGGCCTTACCCAATATTAAACTATAAAATCAAGCAATACTTTTGAGATGTCCCCTTGATTGGCTAGCTCAAACAGACAATTTTACAAATTGTAATATGGATGAATCAATAAGTGCCCCTTTTTTACTGGCTTTTATTCTCCATGCGTCAAATAAGGAGCTGGGACCAAAAATCTTTACCAATCCATTGTTAAAAGATATACTTGTAGCCTGGAGAAAAACGATGAAGGCGAAAGGAGGGAGCTACACCATTTCAAAATACTTGCCCCATTAGGGAACCTGAGATTTACACCAGGGGTGCAAGGCAGGCATTCCAAATTTGGAAAAGTAAAAAAAGTATCTTGCTTAAACACTTCATCAATCCCTTAACCACAAAACCACATAATTTTAGAGATTTTCAAAGGATTTATAATATCTCTAAAAAAGAATGGCTACATTTTAGACGGGCAAAACATTATTTACTTCAAATGATTAAATTCGCACCCAATCTATGTCATAGTCACCCATTACTGGACTGTCTTAAAATTAAAAAGGCCTAACATCGCTTATATACGGTATCTTACAAACTACACTAGAGGAGAATTTAATTAAAGAGTATAATAATAGATGGGATAACATTTCTCCTCTTTTAGTTCGGATGCCAAGATTGAAAAAAGTTATAAGATCATACAGGGTTTAACAGGTTCAGTCCAAATTTAGGCTTATACAATTTGACTATATTACCCCGAGGAGAACACAAAAATGGAAGTTGCAAACTGAGAATGCATGTAAGAAATGTAGAGAAGCAGAACCTAACATCTTACATTTATTAGCTACATGCCCAAAACTCCGACAACTGATTTATCTTAAAGGAAAAAATTAAAATAACCAAAGAAAACAAGGGTCTACGTATAAATTTATTCATTGGGGAATTGTGTTAGTTAGATCTCTTATCTTTACGAACTGGATAAATAATAAAATCCCCTCTATAAAATCAATTAAAGAACGGCTGGCCAGACAGGCTTTGTCGGAGGCACTAAGCACTATAAGAAGGTATGGGGGAATTTTATTTAGCATATAGGGACTGATTTTCAGTTAAAGATAAATCAAATCCCACCAATATGGGATTCTGACAGTCAGAAAGGTTGAGAGGTAGGAGAGCCCTGCATCTTAGGAGGGGAGAGGAGGGATGGGAGAAGGGGATGAGAGAGTGGAAACACCTCTACCCCCCCACCCCCGTTTGTTTGATTGCTTGATTGTTTGTCTTGTCCTGTTTCGTCCAGTTGTAGTTGGGTTTGTGGTGCTGGTGATCTTGGCTATAGGCATACTCAAGATTCTTGAATATTATGTGTTGACAACTGTTTTATCAGAATTTGTTATTAGAGGTGCAGTCATTGCCTCTCTATACTTTTCAGCTATGTAAAGAAATTTGTATGAAAGTGTAAGATTGCTAATTCTTTTTTATGATTCTGTATTTAATATACTGTATTTTTTCTAATGAAATTATTCAAAAAAAAATATTTTTGCTTGCATGCGAACCGCTCAAAGTAAAATTTGTATATCGAAATAAATATTTATAAATACAAAGAACATTTTTTTTATAAGTCAAGAACATTGGAATGTAAAATGTCTAGAGTAAATACACAGTTTAACACATTATTAAATATAAAATTTGTTTTCATATATATATATATATATATATATATATATATATATATATATATATATATATATATACAGGGAGTGCAGAATTATTAGGCAAGTTGTATTTTTTAGGATTAATTTTATTATTGAACAACAACCATGTTCTCAATGAACCCAAAAAACTCATTAATATCAAAGCTGAATAGTTTTGGAAGTAGTTTTTAGTTTGTTTTTAGTTATAGCTATTTTAGGGGGATATCTGTGTGTGCAGGTGACTATTACTGTGCATAATTATTAGGCAACTTAACAAAAAACAAATATATACCCATTTCAATTATTATTTTTACCAGTGAAACCAATATAACATCTCAACATTCACAAATATACATTTCTGACATTCAAAAACAAAACAAAAACAAATCAGTGACCAATATAGCCACCTTTCTTTGCAAGGACACTCAAAAGCCTGCCATCCATGGATTCTGTCAGTGTTTTGATCTGTTCACCATCAACATTGCGTGCAGCACTGTTCAGAGAGGTGTACTGTTTTCCCTCCTTGTAAATCTCACATTTGATGATGGACCACAGGTTCTCAATGGGGTTCAGATCAGGTGAACAAGGAGGCCATATCATTAGATTTTCTTCTTTTATACCCTTTCTTGCCAGCCACGCTGTGGAGTACTTGGACGCGTGTGATGGAGCATTGTCCTGCATGAAAATCATGTTTTTCTTGAAGGATGCAGACTTCTTCCTGTACCACTGCTTGAAGAAGGTGTCTTCCAGAAACTGGCAGTAGGACTGGGAGTTGAGCTTGACTCCATCCTCAACCCGAAAAGGCCCCACAATGATACCAGCCCAAACCAGTACTCCACCTCCACCTTGCTGGCATCTGAGTCGGACTGGAGCTCTCTGCCCTTTACCAATCCAGCCACGGGCCCATCCATCTGGCCCATCAAGACTCATTTCATCAGTCCATAAAACCTTAGAAAAATCAGTCTTGAGATATTTCTTGGCCCAGTCTTGACGTTTCAGCTTGTGTGTCTTGTTCAGTGGTGGTCGTCTTTCAGCCTTTCTTACCTTGGCCATGTCTCTGAGTACTGCACACCTTGTGCTTTTGGGCACTCCAGTGATGTTGCAGCTCTGAAATATGGCCAAACTGGTGGCAAGTGGCATCTTGGCAGCTGCACGCTTGACTTTTCTCAGTTCATGGGCAGTTATTTTGCGCCTTGGTTTTTCCACACGCTTCTTGCGACCCTGTTGACTATTTTGAATGAAACGCTTGATTGTTCGATGATCACGCTTCCGAAGCTTTGCAATTTTAAGAGTGCTGCATCCCTCTGCAAGATATCTCACTATTTTTTACTTTTCTGAGCCTGTCAAGTCCTTCTTTTGACCCATTTTGCCAAAGGAAAGGAAGTTGCCTAATAATTATGCACACCTGATATAGGGTGTTGATGTCATTAGACCACACCCCTTCTCATTACAGAGATGCACATCACCTAATATGCTTAATTGGTAGTAGGCTTTCGAGCCTATACAACTTGGAGTAAGACAACATGCATAAAGAGGATGATGTGGTCAAAATACTCATTTGCCTAATAATTCTGCACTCCCTGTATATATATATATATATATATATATATATATATATATATATATATATATATATACAGTATGTGTGTATGTGTGGATATATGTACTTATAAACACAAATACATAGATATATACACACCCATATACATATTTAGACATATATAAATATAGCCATATACCTTTTAATCCATATAAAAAAAATAATAATGTGAATACCTTTTATCAGAAAGTATATATATGAGTGTAACACTTTATTTGAATGTATTTATGATGTGTTTAATGCATATCATTTGTGTACCCTTTTATGCTAGGTCTTCAGTCGCGCTTACTCACGGCTAGATTTAGAGTTCTGCGGCCAAAGGGGTGCGTTAGCTTTTTTTCTCCCGCACCTTTTAAATACCGCTGGTATTTAGAGTTCACAGAAGGGCTGCGTTAGGCTCCAAAAAGGGAGCGTATAGCATATTTATCGCAACTGCAACTCTAAATTCCAGCGGTGCTTACGGACGCGGCCAGCTTCAAAAACGTGCTTGTGCACGATTCCCCCATAGGAAACAATGGGGCTGTTTGAGCTGAAAAAAAACCTAACACCTGCAAAAAAGCAGTGTTCAGCTCCTAACGCAGCCCCATTGTTTCCTATGGGGAAACACTTCCTAAGTCTGCACCTAACACCCTAACATGAACCCAGAGTCTAAACACCCCTAACCTTACACTTATTAACCCCTAATCTGCCGCCCCCGCTATCGCTGACCCCTGCATTTTATTATTAACCCCTAATCTGCCGCACCGTACACCGCCGCCACCTACATTATACCTATGTACCCCTAATCTGCTGCCCCTAACACCGCCGACCCCTATATTATATTTATTAACCCCTAATATGCCGCCCCCAACGTCGCCGCTACCTACCTACACTTATTAACCCCTAATCTGCCGACCGGATCTCACCGCTACTATAATAAATGTATTAACCCCTAATCCGCCTCACTCCCACCTCAATAACCCTATAATAAATAGTATTAACCCCTAATCTGCTCTCCCTAACATTGCCGACACCTAACTTCAAGTATTAACCCCTAATCTGCCGACCGGAGCTCACCGCTTCTCTAATAAATTTTTTAACCCCTAAAGCTAATTCTAACCCTAACCCTAACACCCCCCTAAGTTAAATATAATTTTATTCTAACGAAATAAATTAACTCTTATTAAATAAATTATTCCTATTTAAAGCTAAATACTTACCTGTAAAATAAACCCTAATATAGCTACAATATAAATAATAATTATATTGTAGCTATCTTAGGATTTATTTTTATTTTACAGGCAACTTTGTAATTATATTAACCAGGTACAATAGCTATTAAATAGTTAATAACTATTTAATAGTTACCTAGTTAAAATAATTACAAAATTACCTGTAAAATAAATCCTAACCTAAGTTACAATTAAACCTAACACTACATTATCAATAAATTAATTAAATACAATAACTACAATTATCTACAATTAAACCTAACACTACACTATCAATAAATTAATTAAATACAATACCTACAAATAAATACAATTAAATAAACTATCTAAAGTACAAAAATTAAAAAAGAACTAAGTTACAAAAAATAAAAAAATATTTACAAACATTAGAAAAATATTACAATAATTTTAAACTAATTACACCTACTCTAAGCCCCCTAATAAAATAACAAAGCCCCCAAAATTAAAAAATGTCCTACCCTATTCTAAATTAAAAAAGTTCAAAGCTCTTTTACCTTACCAGCCCTGAAAAGGGCCCTTTGTGGGGCATGACCCAAAGAATTCAGCTCTTTTGCCTGTAAAAAAAACACATACAATACCCCCCCCCAACATTACAACCCACCACCCACATACCCCTAATCTAACCCAAACCCCCCTTAAATAAACCTAACACTAAGCTCCTGAAGATCTTCCTACCTTATCTTCACCTCGCAGGGTATCACACCGATCCATCCTGGCTCCGATGTCTTGATCCAAGCCCAAGCGGGGGGCTGAAGATGTCCATGATCCGGCTGAAGTCTTCATCCAAACGGGAGCTGAAGAGGTCCATGATCCGGCTGAAGTCTTCTATCAACAGCATCTTTAATCTTCTTTCTTTCGGATCCATGTTCATCCCGCCGACGCGGAACATCCATCTTCACCGACGACTTCCCGATGAATGACGGTTCCTTTAAGGGACGTCATCCAAGATGGCGTCCCTCGAATTCCGATTGGCTGATAGGATTCTATCATCCAATCGGAATTATGGTAGGAAAATTATGATTGGCTGATGGAATCAGCCAATCAGAATCAAGTTCAATCCGATTGGCTGATCCGATCAGCCAATCAGATTGAGCTTGCATTCTATTGGCTGTTCCGAAGAAAGAAGATTGAAGATGCCGTTGATAGAAGACTTCAGCCGGATCATGGACCTCTTCAGCTCCCGCTTGGATGAAGACTTCAGCCGGATCATGGACATCTTCAGCCCCCCGCTTGGGCTTGGATCAAGACATCGGAGCCAGGACGGATCGGTGTGATACCTGGCGAGGTGAAGATAAGGTAGGAAGATCTTCAGGGGCATAGTGTTAGGTTTATTTAAGGGGGGTTTGGGTTAGATTAGGGTTATGTGGGTGGTGGGTTGTAATGTTGGGGGGGGATTGTATGTTTTTTTTTACAGGCAAAAGAGCTGAATTCTTTGGGGCATGCCCCGCAAAGGGCCCTTTTCAGGGCTGGTAAGGTAAAAGAGCTTTGAACTTTTTTTATTTAGAATAGGGTAGGGCATTTTTTTATTTTGGGGGGCTTTGTTATTTTATTAGGGGGCTTAGAGTAGGGGTAATTAGTTTAAAATTGTTGTAATATTTTTCTAATGTTTGTAAATATTTTTTAATTTTTTGTAACTTAGTTAGTTTATTTAATTGTATTTATTTGTAGGTATTGTATTTAATTAATTTATTGATAGTGTAGTGTTAGGTTTAATTGTAACTTAGGTTAGGATTTATTTTTACAGATAATTTTGTAATTATTTTAACTAGGTAACTATTAAATAGTTATTAACTATTTATTTCTATTGTACCTGGTTAATATAATTACAATAAATATTAATCCTAAAATAGCTACAATGTAATTATTATTTATATTGTAGCTATATTAGGGTTTATTTTACAGGTAAGTATTTAGCTTTAAATAGGAATAATTTATTTAATAAGAGTTAATTTATTTCGTTAGATTTAAATTATATTTAATTTAGGGGGGTGTTAGGGTTAGAGTTAGACTTAGGTTTAGGGGTTAATTCATTTATTATAGTAGCGGTGTGGTCCGGTCGCCAGATTAGGGGTTAATTATTGTAGGTAGGTGGAGGCGACGTTGGGGGCGGCAGATTAGGGGTTAATAAATATAATATAGGGGTTGGCTGTGTTAGGTGCAGCAGATTAGGGGTACATAGGGATAATGTAGGTTGCGGCGGTGTACGGAGCGGCAGATTAGGGGTTAAAAAAAATATGCAGGTGTCAGCGATAGCGGGGGCGGCAGATTAGGGGTTAATAAATATAATATAGGGGTCGGCGATGTTAGGGGCAGCAGATTAGTTGTACATAGGGATAACGTAGGTGGCGGCGGTGTACGGAGCGGCAGATTAGGGGTTAAAAAATTTTAATAGAGTGGCGGCGATGTGGGGGGACCTCGGTTTAGGGGTGCATAGGTAGTTTATGGTTGTTAGTGTACTTTAGAGCACAGTAGTTAAGAGCTTTATAAACCGGCGTTAGCCCAGAAAGCTCTTAACTACTGACTTTTTTCTGCGGCTGGAGTTTTGTCGTTAGATTTCTAACGCTCACTTCAGCCACAACTCTAAATACCGGCGTTAGATAGATCCCATTGAAAATATAGGATACGCAAATGGCGTAGGGGGATCTGCGGTATGGAAAAGTCGCGGCTGCAAAGTGAGCGTTAGACCCTTTCCTGACTGACTCCAAATACCACCGGGCGGTAAAAACCAGCGTTAGGAGCCTCTAACGCTGGTTTTGACGGCCACCGCCCAACTCTAAATCTAGGCCTCAGTGAGCACAAATCCTGTTTGCTTTTAACTTGTAATACGTGCACAAGTTAGAATGGTCGAGATATTTCTTATCGCACACCGCTCTTATTTTAGCATGCCACTTGTCATCTAGCCCAAAAAGTAGGAAATTTCAGTAGCTGTGTAAGAAATAATAAACAAATGTTTTTTTTTTCTCTCTAAAATTAACCCTAATGTTATAAATTGCTAACGGCCACAGTTAAATTTTTTATTTTCAAGTAAAAATCACAATAGACAATTTTCTCTTCTAAGATAGAACATTTGAAGTTCCAATCAGCATAATCTGCAGTAACATATTCCTCATGTTTCTAAAATTAGTATAGAAATATTAATATTACAGTATACTGCACATATTTGATTTATAAATTAATAAAAATGCAATTTAACTGTACCTAATCTTCTGATCTGGCCTTAAATATAATTCATGGGTTAAGTAATCCCCATAAGATGTTTAGGCAAAATGAAAAATGAAGTGTGGTGCTGTAAAGTATCAGAATATGTCCTATTAAAAGCTTTCACCTTTGGTCTCCACTCAGAGAGAATATTAAAATTGAAATTTTGTGCGGTAAACCTTGTAGCAGAAAGGTTAATGTCTCTTTGATCCACCCATTTGCACACTAAAATTGTCATTTTCATTGGTATGTTACACAGTTCAAAGCCCAGAGCCCTGTAGTTTGCTACTGACTTTCAACATTTAACTTTTAAATTCATTAGCAATAAAATTAAATTAAATTCTCTCCCTCTCTCTCTTTCTATCTCTATTCTCCAGTTAAAAAGGAAACCTTATCTAATGTATTTATAAACCAATAACAATGAACACATAGAAACTGTGGTATAACTGAATTCTGAAATCTTTCAAATGCTAACATATTATTTACATTAAAACAGCACTGTGTTCAATACATATTACTCAAAGGGGCATATTTATCAATCTCTGTATGACGCTTGATGCCCCGTGTTTCCAGGCTCGCCGGACACAAAAGTTATGAATCAGCGGTCTATCTATTAATCATTTTTAATTCATAATTTTAATTTAATTTTTAACAAAGAGGGTACTAATTGAATTTTATTGAATCATCCATTGAAAATGTGTTGAAGAGAGACAGAAATACACAACTGATAAACAAAACAGATTAGAATCTTCTGACAGCAGTAAGTTAATACTGCCTTTTTTAAAAGATTACACAGAGAACTGGTATCTGATTGAAAGACTTGTCAAAGAACAATGGCATATTTTAAAAATATATTAGCTTATTGGTTCCAAGATCTCTGATGTAAAAAAAATTGTTTTTAGAAGGAGGAAAATGTGAAACCAATGCTCTCAAAAAAATACAGCCAACAAAGGGCAAGATTACAAGTTGAGTGGCAATTACATATCCCGCTCAATAGTTAACTTCACTAGAAGTTAACTTTTGTGCATCGGGTAGCGCTGGTATTACAAGTTGAAAGTAAAAATATTGCGCTTGACCGAAACAAAAAGTTAAGCCCATGATATTGCCATTGTGATATTGCACTCTCCCTATTGACTACAATGGAGCAGTCAAGTAAACAAAAAACTAACACCTTTATTTGAGCATTAACCTCCATCACAATAAGCCCCCTACTCTAATATCTCCAAAACCACCATATCCCCCTATTCTTCTAACCCCACTACACTGCTAAACCACGACATCCATGATCACAAAGTACCCTGCTACACTATTAACCCCTAAACTGCAATAAACCCTACTCTACTAACCCCTAAACTGCCATTACCCCACCACAAAATCCCCTACACTACTTAAAGGGACAGTCTACAATAGAATTGTTATTGTTTTAAAAGATAGATAATCCCTTTATTACCCATTCCCCAGTTTTGCATAACCAACACAGTTATATTAATACACTTTTTACCTCTGTGATTACCTTGTATCTAAGCATCTTCTGAAAGCCCCCTGATCACATGACTTTTTATTCATTATCTATTGACTTGCATTTAGTACTGTGTTGTGCTAACTCTTAGTAGCTCCTCAGACGTGAACACAATGTTATCTTTATGGCCCACATGAACTAGCAGTCTCCTGTTGTAAAAAGCAAATAAAAAAAGCATGTGAGAAGAGGCTGTATGTAGTGGCTTAGAAACAGGCAGAAATTTAGAGGTTTAAATGTTATAACGTATATTAATATATCAATTTTGATTGTGCAAAGCTGGGGAATGGGTAGTAAAGGCATTATCTATCTTTTTAAACAATAACAATTTTGGTGTAGACTGTCCCTTTAACACCTGAACTGCCATTACAACCACTGCAATAACCTCTACTCTATTAACCCACTAACAGTTAACCACCCAAACACCAATAACTTAAGACTACATAAACAAAACACTACCATTAAAAAAAAAATACTAAAATAATTTTCACTACCAGGAAAATCACTATACTAAAACTAAAGTACCCTAAAAAAAGCTCCCCTACAAATAACCCTATACTAAAACTAAAGTAACCCCACAAATAAAATAAAAATATTAAAAAAAAAAAAAAACTATTGTAGAAAAAATCTATTATAAAACAACACTATTATAAAAAAACAGATTTTTCCTGAGAAGTGTATTTGTTGGGCAGTGCCATGGATGACATGATAGTAGCCCAGAGGAGAGTCGCAATGGATGAAGAAGACCTCCAAAAGGAGCTGTATTTAAGATGTTGAGCATAAATTAGGCTTTTAGAATTAGTTTTTTTGGGGGGTATTTTTATGATAATTATTTTTAATAATAATTTTGGTTTGTTTTTAAATAGTTTTTTTTAGAATAGGTTCTTTTTACGATAGTTTTTTTTATTTTGTGGGGTTAATTTAGTGTTAGGATAGGTTATTTTAGGGGGGGCTTTTTATAGGGTACTCTAGCTTTTTTGTGGGAGGTATTTTTAGGATATTTATTTTTAATAATAGTTTTGTGTTGTTTTTAAATAGTTTTTTTTTTAGAATAGGTGCTTTTTACAATAGTTTTTTTATTTTGTGGAGTTAATTTAGTTTTAGGATAGGTATTTTTTAGGGGGGCTTTATTTTTTATTTTGTGTATTTTTTTATTAATTTTTATTGATAGTGTGTTTTTTGTCATTTTTTTATGGTAGTGTGTTTTTTTGTAACTTAGGGGGTCTTAGCTTAGGGATCTTGGGGGGTGGGTAGCTGATAGGGAGTTATGTTATTGTGATGGGATAATGGTGGTTTAGGGATTAAGTAGTATAGCGGAGTAGTTTGCGATGGGGGTAATGGTGGTTTGGGAATCAAGTAGTGTAGGGGTTATTGCACTGGGTTAATGGTGGATTAGGGAGTGTATAGCGTATGCGGTACAACTTTATTTATGTTTTTTTTTGTTCAGTGCAACAAACCCTTTACGCAAATTACATGCTTGAGTAAAGAGTTTTAACGTAAAATGCATTCAAGTAATTGGAGCATTTACATTCAACTTGTATTATGAGATTGAGCGTAAGTTAACACGTTTGCAATATTTCAATTTTGCATTAACGTTAATGCTCCTTAGCTTCTATTCATAAACAAGTTAACATCTGATTAAAACCCCTCTCTCTCTTATATATATATATATATATATATATATATATATATATATATATCCATGTAAATAATCGTAATCCAATAATAAGTTATCACTGGTTATCATATGTTTGTCAATAAATAGCTATTTTGCCTTCCCCACTGTAAATATATAAGATCCAGTCCACTGTGGCCCTTACTTATATTCCCTTCCCAATAGTCACTAGGCGCATATTTCAATGGAGGGGTCATTCGTATATATCCATATGACTCGTTGGTATAAAAGAAAAACAAAAGACAAAGCTCACACAAAGCTCTTCTTCATCCGACATGCCCTTTCACATAACGACTCCGTTGAGCAGATTGGGATTAGAGAAAACACCCTGTGACATGTTGTTGTTTTTTTTTTAAATGCTGCTCTAGCCAAAATGGGTTTTCTTCTATAAGAGGGGGACATTTAGGTAAAATACAAATATAGAAAATATTATTTTAAAAGGTGATTGTGTTAATTAATTGTTGCACAATTATGGGTAAAAACTATTTATGGTTACTGTTCCTTTATATTATAGATTTACATCTCATACATTTAGGTTGCAGAGACAACCAATGGAATATAGGTGTACAGTATAACAAATTTTAAATACATAACAAATTAAAGGCTAGGTTATAAGTGCAATTGGTAGTGTAGAGTGTGTTATCTTTTGATCAACGCACCATCTGGCATTACAAGTTAGAGGCATAACTAGAAACCCCAGGGCCCCGGTGCAGAGGCAAAACTAGAAACCCCAGGGCCCCGGTGCAGAGGCAAAACTAGAAACCACAGGGCCCAGGTGCAAGAATCTAAGAAGGGCTCCCCCACCCCCCAAAAAAATGAGTGAATTTGATACATTTCTTATTTTTTTCTTTTACATTTAACACGGAAAAAAAATGTGAATCAGATTACATGTCTTCAAAAGGAGGTACCCAGTGCCCACAGTCTGTGAGATGGTCTGACCCCCTATTACTGTATATAGTGACACTGTTTAACCCACCAGTACTCTATATAGTGAGTCAGTGACACAGTCTGTAATCTGCCGGTGAGATGGCTGGTTTGACCTTACCCGCCCCAGTACTTTATAATGTGATCAAAGTAGTCTGTGACATGGTCCAGCCCCCCCATACTGTATATAGTGGTACGAGAGAGAGAGAGAGAGAGAGAGAGAGAGAGATTCTGAGTGTTCTTTTTTTCAAGGGGTAGCTTCCTGTGGACCAGTTTCTGTTTTAGGTTAGGTGGTTGTCTGAGTGCCAGGATAGGGGGTTTTGTAAAGATTTTTTTGAGTGTGGGATCCTCTAAGAGTAGTGGCTGTAGGTCTTTTATTATTTTCCGTATTACTTCCACAGCAGGGTTAAATTTGACTACTAGTGAGCTACGTGATATACTTTTCTTCTCACAGTATTGTATCGAGTGTTCACATGGGGTATTGAGGGCAGAGTTAATTTGTTTGTTTATAACCCTTGTTTTGTAACCTTTTTCTCTGAATGATTGGGACAGTGTGATGAGGTGTTTGTCACGGTCCTTGGTGTCTGAGCAAATTCTGTGATATCTGGTGGCCTGACTGTAGATTATGCATTTTTTAATGTGCTTGGGGTGGGAGCTGAAGCTGTAGAGGTAGCTGCATCTATCTGTTGGTTTCCTGTATACAGATGAGTGCAATTTGCCATTTTATGATGGATATTGGTGTATCCATGAAGCTGACACAGTCTCTAGAAAAGTTCATTTTAAGCTTGATTGATGCATGAAATAGATTAAATGATTTATGAAAATGTTCTAGGTTTTTTCTCCTTCTGTCTGAAAATATCATCTATGTAGCGAAAGTATTTGAAGGGTTTGTGAGGGTGAGTTTCCAGAAGGAGAAAAAACCTATAATATTTTCATAAATCAATGTAAATCTATATATATATATATATATATATATATATATATATATATATATATATATATATATATATATATATATATTTATATATATATATATATATATATATATATATATATATATATATATATATACATACATACTGTATGTATATTATGTGTGTATGTGTACTATACCATTAATCAGCAATTACCCAATGCTTTGCTAAGCACCTGTAAAAGAGGAAAGTTTTTTACAGCTTTTACAATTGTCATTATAAGCATAATAAGTAGGGAATTCCTATTTCAGCTGATGCCTAAAAGAAAACAAAGTTGAGATATATATGCTGTGCAGTTTGCACTCTATATCACACTACTTAGGCCAAAAATCTCAAAACATCTTATGCAGAAGGGGTGAACAAAATACACGACTGTCTCATACCAAGACACAAAGGTCAAAGAAAATAATGAACATTTAAGCAATATAAAGAGAGGCATAACCTGGTACATCAATCAATTGCACACAAATCTTGGATTCACACTGCCAGCTCTAAGCTACCCTGCTGCTCACAGTGACAGCACCTCATTAACATGGCTATATCGACTTGCTCTTGACCTCCCAATATTGAGGTATAAGAAACTCGATCTCACCTCTCTCTCTCTCCACGTCCCTCTAGCAGGGTCCCGGCTATCTCACACACAGGAGACTCACAGAAGATCCTTTCTCTCCTTCCTGTTCGGAGCTACTATCTCCGTCGGCGTTTCAAATGACCTTCATGTCACGTGATCGCTCTTTCACGAATGGATTCCACTGCTTCACCCACAGTGTACTACACGGTAGAGAGGGTCTTTGGTATCTGCCGTGTCACTGATCCAGGCAGCAAAAAAATGGTGAAAACTTGACCCGGAGCCCCCACAGGTCATACAACTTTAGAACTTTAGCAGTAAGCTTCTCCATTGCTGTATTATATTAGAAAGACAAAAAGAGAACTGCTAAAAGTAAAAAAAAAACTTTTTCTATTCATTAAAATATGGTTCACATATTTGAGATTAAAAAAGGGTTATAAAACAGGCAAGCCAGGCAAGACTGATGCATTTCAGCTTCTGACAGCCTTAATCATAGACTCTGATGAAAAGCAGATATCTCACAGTGTAGCTGAATTTAGGTTTGGAAGCCCAGCCCCCGCTATCCTTCAGTGACAGACTGTGAAGATTTATATCACAGGCACACAGCAGAGGTTCCGTAATGGCAGGGCTGAACTGGGAGAAGTGCTGCAATAACTCTAGAACCTTTCCCAGCCACATGCAGGACAATTCTCCCGTGCTATAAATATGCTGCATATGTCCAGCATCAGGGTTAAAAAATCAGCCCACCGTTGTAATGTGGATGGGTCCTGTAAGCTCATCTGCACTCTCTGTGAGTCCTTTCCTCCTGTTAGGTGTTATTTTCAGGGGGGGAGTGTCAGTTAGCACTTACAGTATTCTACACCTTCACCTGAACTGAATGGGTTACCTGAACGAGATATCTCGGGAACAGAAATCAGACATGCAGCAAGTCAGTCTGAAAGCTGTTCTGTTTATTATAAGATGCACAATACTTTTATAGGCAGTGGTTACAGCATATAGGGTTAAACAATGGTGTGTTCATAACTACATCATCTCACATAGTATTTCTCAGGAAAGAAAGAAGCTCATCCTATTATATAAAAGGCCAAGTGTGTTTGTCCGAAGCTGTCATGCGCAGTAGAGACAGCACGAGGACAAACACACCTGGCCTTTGCGATCCCTAACTGATCTGCAGCTGTGGTGAGCGTGGCCGGATGTGAAGGGGCATGCTCAGGTGTGAAGGGGGCATGGCTGGGAGCGGTCACTCACAAGATAAAGGGGAGAGATATAGAGAGGGGGGAGCGATAAAAAGAGAGGAGAGAGAGAGAGGGGGGAGAGGGGGAGGGAGAGAGAGGGGGAGGGAGGGGGAGAGAGAGAGAGAGAGAGAGAGAGGGGGGAGGGAGAGAGAGGGGGAGGGAGAGAGAGAGGGGAGAGAGAGAGGGGGGAGAGAGAGAGAGCAAAAGAGATGGGGGAGAGAGAGAGCACAAAAGAGGGTGGGAGAGAGCGCAAAACAGAGGGGGAGAGAGAGCACAAAAGAGAGGGGGAGAGAGAGCGCAAAAGAAGGGGAAAAGAGAGAGCGCAAAAAAGAGGGGAGAGAGCTCAAAAGAGAGGGGGGAGAGAGAGAGCACAAAAGAAAGGGGGGAGAGAGAGATCGCAAAAGGAAGGGGGGAGAGAGAGCGCAAAAGAAAGGGGGAGAGAGAGCGCAAAAGAAAGGGGGGAGAGAGAGCGCAAAAGAGAGTGGCACAAAAGAGAGGGGGGAGAGAGAGAGCGCAAAAGAGAGGGGGGAGAGAGTGTAAAAGAAAGGGGAGAGAGAGAGAGCTCAAAAGAGAGGGGGAGAGAGAGCAGAAGAGGGGGGATA
This sequence comes from Bombina bombina, assembly GCF_027579735.1. Lineage (NCBI taxonomy): Eukaryota > Metazoa > Chordata > Amphibia > Anura > Bombinatoridae > Bombina > Bombina bombina. The sequence goes on from NC_069500.1 coordinate 393,438,123, forward strand.
AAGAAAGGGAGAGAGACAGCAAAAGGAGGGGGGAAAGTGCACAAAAGAGAGGGGGGAGAGTGCAAAAGAGAGGGGGGAGAGAGAGCGCAAAAGAGAGGGGGGAGAGAGAGAGCGCCAAAGAGGGGGGAGAGAAAGAGAGCGCAAAATAGAGGGGGAGAGCGCAAAAGAGAGGGGGAGAGAGAGTGAAAAAGAGAGAATGGAGAGAGCGCAAAAGAGAGGGGGGAGAGAGCATAAAATAGAGGGGGAGAGAGAGAGCACAAAAGAGAGGGGGAGTGAGAGAGTGCAAAAGAGAGGGGGAGAGAGAGCTCAAAAGAGAGGGGGAGAGAGAGAGCGCAAAAGAGAGGGGGAAGAGAACGCAAAAGAGAGAGGGGAAAGAGAGCGCAAAAGGGAGGGGGGAGAGAGCACAAAAGAGAGGGGGAGAGCGCAAAAGAGAGGGGGGAGAGAGAGAGCTCAAAAGAGAGGGGAGAGAGAGCAGAATAGGGGGGATAAAGAGAGGGAGAGAGACAGCAAAAGAGAGGGCGAGAGTGCACAAAAGAGAGGGGGGAGAGCGCAAAAGAGAGGGGGGAGAGAGAGCGCAAAAGAGAGGGGGAGAGAGTGCAAAAGAGGGGGGGAGAGAAAGAGAGTGCAAAAGAGAGGGGGAGAGTGCAAAAGAGAGTGGGAGAGAGAGCGCAAAAGAGAGGGGGGAGCGCAAAAGAGAGGGGAGAGAGAGAGCACAAAAGAGAGGTGGAGAAAGAGAGCACAAAAGAGAGGGGAGAGAGAGCACAAAAGAGAGGGGAGAGAGGGGGGAGAGAGCGTAAAATAGAGGTGGAGAGAGAGAGCGCAAAAGAGAGGGGGGAGAGAGAGAGCTCAAAAGAGAGGGGAGAGAGCACAAAAGAGAGGGGGAGAGAGAGAGCACAAGAGAGGGGGAGGGAGAGAGAGAGAGAGCAAAAGAGAGGGGGAGGGAGAGAGCGCAAGGGGTGGGACCGCTGTACTGCAAAAAATGGCCCGTGTGAACGGGCTTTAGGACTAGTTATAATATAATTGAGTAAAAGAGGAGTTTTAAGGAGTATTTCTATAACAATAATAAAAGTACATCTGGGCGCATAGCTCAGCACAAAGCAAGGCCGTAAGGGCATCTTACATAGATAACGGGGCTCCCAGGCACATTGCCAGGAACATTCACAAGGCCAATCTAGCTATACAAATATGACTAACATCTGAAGATTTCTTGGTACATAATACGCTGTTATAATAAACCATTCTAGATAAAATGGATGCCTAAAGACAAAATAGTGTTGGTAATGCTAATATATCCTAACACCTCCTGTATTCACTTCAAAGCAGCAGCTTCTCAACACTGCCGGCTCTCACTGTACTGCAAGCAGGTTTTTAGAGACAAGGCAGATGTGTAAGGAGTAAAAGCACCACTAAAAATGTAAAATAATAAATTTTGTGATGTACACCTACACTATGCCTACTGCTGCAGCACCAGTCACTTAATGCCTGTGTTAACCGCACCTGACTGATGGTCCTGCCCCTCTCCATTCCTTTTCATACCTAACAGCCTGCACTGACGGGCCCCACAGAAGTCTGTGCCCGGTCGTAACTGCGACCTCAGTGACCCACTAAGTTACGCCCCTGTTACAAGTGGATGGTTAAATATTTTAACTAAAGAATCTCAATTTTTTTGCTCTTCCTATATATTTAATAGATAGAGCAGGGAGCACTATTAGCATACTCATTGCGCTCATATTAAGTGGTGAGTTAGGTGCTATACTAAAGCAAAATCCAAAATAGTGCTTTTTAAGAAGTTAAAGGGACATGAAACCTACATTTTTTCTTTCATGATTAAGATAGAGAATACAATTTTAAACAACATTTCAATTTACTTCTATTATCTCATTTGCTTCATTCTTTAGGTTTCCTTTGTTCAACAAATAGCAATGCACGCGGTTTAGCCAATCACATGAGGAATCTATGTGCAGCCATCAATCAGCAGCTACTGAGCCTATTTAGATATGTTTTTTTAAACAAAGTATATCAAGAGAATGACGCAAATTAGATAATAGAAGTAAAATTTAAACATTGCTTAAAATTGTATGCTCTTTCTAAATCATGAAAGAAAAAAATGTAGGTTTCATGTCCCTTTAAACAATCAATAATATAAGTGTAGCCTAGAACTAGATCAAGGACTCCAATACTTGAGTACCATTGGCATAGTGCACCCTCGGCTTAGCGCTCAAGCGTTCCTTATCCAACATACATTTTACTGCACACACCCATAGATGTCTGATATGTGAGGAGTTTAGTACACCTGCACTATCTGATTTGAGATGGTAGCAAATCCTAGACTTAAGCGATAACAAATAACTTTGTACTCACATATCTAATCTAGGCCTTATCAGGTTAAAGGGACATTGAACGCCTCTTGAATGTGTTCCCAATGATCAGTTTTACCTGCTGGAGTGTGTTTAGTGGTTTGCAGACAGCTCCTTGACCTTTATTTGTTGTTTAAATATCTACGTTGCCTGTTGTATCTCCACCTATGCTGAAAATATGAGTAACAAATGTTTCTGTGTAGAAAAGCTATGTATATAGAAGACATCAGCACTGATTAATCTCATAGTGAAGGGTATGAGTAAGAGACAGACGTTGCATATGAAATGGCTGCTAGTGCTAATCCTCCCTAACCATAATTAGCATTTCAATGCTTAAAGGGACACTAAACTCAGAAATGTAAACTTCGATTTTACATCTGCATGATGTATTCAACATAAGTTGAATTAATCAATTTTAATATAATTAATGGTTTTTGCTATTAATTTGATCGCAAATATTAGCCCCCTCGTATATTAACTGTCCGCCTACCACTTTGTTGCTTTTTTTTACTATTTCGAAGTAATGGCCATCTACCTATTGTAGAAATATCTGTTGCGCTATGGACAAGATTTGTGAACGTGCGCCCGATGACGAGGGAGGGAGAACAACATGGAGAGAGAGAACAAAAAGAGAGAGAGAAAGAGAGAAAAAAAGGGGTACAAAGGAGAGATAAGGGGTACAAAGGGAGATATAGGATGTACAAAGGGAGAGAGAGTGGTACAAAGGGAGAGATAGAGGGGGTGCAAAGGAAAAGAAAGGGGGTACAAAGGGAGAGAGAGAGAAGGTACAAAGAGAGAGAGAGGGGAAGTATAGAGGGAGAGGGGAAGTACAGAGAAAGAGGGGGAGTACATAGAGAGAGTGGGAGTACAAAGGGTGAGAGAGTACAAAAGGAACGAGAGGGGAAATACAAGAGGAGAGAGAGGGGGATTACAGAGAGAGACAGGGGGAGTACAGAGTGAGAGAGAAGAAAGTACAAATGGAGAGAGAGGGAGAGATAGAGAGAGAGAAAGAGAGAGAGAGAGAGAGAGAGAGAGAGAGAGAGGTAGTAAAAAAGTGAGAGAGATTGTACAAAGGGAGAGAGTTGGGTGGAGTACAAATGGAGATAGAGGGGGGGAGTACAAAGGGAGAGAGAGAGGGAGTACAAAGGGAGAGAGAGAGGGAGTACAAAGGGAGAGAGAGGGAGTACAAAGGAAGAGATAGGGGATCCAAAGGAAGAGAGAGGGGGAGTACAAAGGGAGAAAAAGGGGGGTACAAAGGGAGAGATGGGGTACAAAGGGAAAGAGAGAGGGGGGTACAAAGGGAGAGAGAGAGGGGAAGTGCAAGGGGAGAGAGGGGGGAGTATAGAGAGGGGAGTACAAAAAGAGAGAGGGGGAAGAGTACAAAGAGAGGGAAAGAGATACTACAAAAGGGAGGGAGAGAGAGAGAGGCAGAGTACAAGGTGAGAGAGAAGGCATGTAAAGAGAGAGAGGGGGGAGTACAGAGAGAGAGGGGGGAGTAAAGAGAGAGAGTACAAAAGACAGAGAGAAAGGGTACAAAAGACAGAGAGTGAGAGAGTACAAAAGACAGAGAGAGAGTACAAAAAGAAGAGAGAGAGTACAAAAGACATAGAGAAAGAGAGAGAGAGAGAGAGAGAGAGTGAGAGAGAGAGAGTACAAAGTGAGGGAAAGAGGGACTACAAAAGAGAGAGAGAGAGAGAGAGAGAGAGGGGGGGGAGTACAAGGTGAGAGAGAGGGGGTGTAAAGAGAGAGGGGGGAGTACAGAGAGAGAGGAGAGTACAAAGGGTGAGAGTACAAAAGACAGAGAGAGAGAGTACAAAAGACAGAGAGAGAGTACAAAAGACAGAGAGGGTACAAAAGACAGAGAGAGAGAGAGAGAGAGAGAGTACAAAAGACAGAGATAGATAGTGAGAGAGTACAAAAATGAGAGAGAGAGAGTACAAAAGACAAAGAGAGTACAAAAGACATAGGCCTCTATGTATGAAGCCGTCTACTTTCCTGCATTCGCCAGCCCAGTACGCTCGCCGAAGCTCGCCTACCGTGAGACAGGGGGAGTACAGAGTGAGAGAGAAGAAAGTACAAACGGAGAGAGAGAGAGAGAGAGAGAGGTAGTAAAAAAGTGAGAGAGATTGTACAAAGGGAGAGAGTTAGGGGGAGTACAAATGGAGATAGAGGGGGGAGTACAAAGGAAGGGAGAGAGGGAGAACAAAGGGAGAGAGAGGGAGTACAAAGGGAGAGAGAGGGAGTACAAAGGAAGAGATAGGGGGGTCCAAAGGAAGAGAGAGGGGGAGTACAAAGGGAGAAAAAAGGGTGTACAAAGGGAGAGATGGGGTACAAAGGGAAAGAAAGAGGGGAAGTACAAGGGGAGAGAGGGGGGAGTATAGAGAGGGGAGTACAAAGATAGAGAGAGAGGGCGGGAGTACAAAGAGAGGGAAAGAGATAATACAAAAGGGAGAGAGAGAGATTGGGGGAGTACAAGGTGAGAGAGAGGGGATGTAAAGAGAGAGAGGGGGGAGTACAGAGAGAGAGGGGGGAGTAAAGAGAGAGTACAAAAGACAGAGAGAGAGGGTACAAAAGACAGATAGTGAGAAAGAGTACAAAAGACAGAGAGAGAGAGAGAGAGTACAAAAAGAAGAGAGAGTACAAAAGACAGAGATAGATAGTGAGAGAGCACAAAAATGAGAGAGAGAGAGTACAAAAGACAGATAGAGAGAGTACAAAAGACATAGGCCTCTATGTATGAAGCCCTCTACTTTCCTGCATTTGCCGGCCCAGTACGCTCGCCTAAGCTCGCCTACCATCGCTGCCGCGGACCTGAATACATTCGCCAAAGTTATCAAGAAAGCTGTCAAGAACCTGCGCACCAAGTACGGGGCGATGAGCTGCGGACTGTTGTTAACTAACAGTCATCAATCTCGCTGCTCATCAGCTTCTTCGCAGCTTTCTTGCTAGCCTGTCACTAAGCACCCACACTAAACTATACTGTTTTACCCCCTAAACCGCCGCTCCCGGAGCCCCCGTACCTAAATAAAGTTATTACCCCCTAAACTGCCACTCCTGGACCCCGCTGCAACTCGAATAAATATATTAACCAATAAACCGCCGCTCCCGGACCCCGCCGTCACCTACATTTTACCTAATAACCCCTAATCTGCCGCCCCCTATACCGCCGCCACCTATATTAGTTATTAACCCCTATCCTGCGGATCACGGACCCTGCCGCAACTAAATTAAATGTTTAACCCCTAAACCGGCGCTCCCGGACTCCGCCGCCACCTATATTAAACTTATTAACCCCTTATCCTGCCCCCTATACCGCCGCCACCTATATTAAACTTATTAACCCCTAAACCTAAGTATAACACTAACACCCTCCTAACTTTAATATTATTTTAATAAATCTATATAAATCGTACTATTATTAACTAAATTATTCCTATTTAAAAATAAATACTTACCTGTAAAATAAACACTAACGGCTAGATTTAGAGTTCTGCGGCCAAAGGGGTGCGTTAGCTACGCATGCTTTTTTTCCCCCGCACCTTTTAAATACCGCTGGTATTTAGAGTTCACAGAAGGGCTGCGTTAGGCTCCAAAAAAGGGAGCGTAGAGCATATTTACTGCCACTGCAACTCTAAATACCAGCGTTGCTTACGGACGCGGCCAGCTTCAAAAACGTGCTCGTGCACGATTCCCCCATAGAAAACAATGGGGCAGTTTGAGCTGAAAAAAAACCTAACACCTGCAAAAAAGCAGCGTTCAGCTCCTAACGCAGCCCCATTGTTTCCTATGGGGAAACACTTCCTAAGTCTGCGCCTAACACCCTAACATGTACCCCGAGTCTAAACACCCCTAACCTTACACTTATTAACCCCTAATCTGCCGCCCCCGCTATCGCTGACCCCTGCATATTATTATTAAGAACTAATCTGCCGCTCCGTACACCGCCGCAACCTACATTATACCTATTTACCCCTAATCTGCTGCCCCTAACACCGCCGACTCCTATATTATATTTATTAACCCCTAATCTGCCGCCCCCGCTATCGCTGACACCTGCATATTATTATTAACCCCTAATCTGCCGCTCCGTACACCGCCGCAACCTACGCTATCCCTATGTAATCTGCCGCCCCCAATGTCGCCTCCACCTACCTACAATAATTAACCCCTAATCTGCTGACCGGATCTCACCGCTACTATAATAAATGTATTAACCCCTAAAGCTAAGTCTAACCCTAACACTAACACCCCTCTAAGTTAAATATAATTTAAATCTAACGAAATAAATTAACTCTTATTAAATAAATTAATCCTATTTAAAGCTAAATACTTACCTGTAAAATAAACCCTAATATAGCTACAATATAAATTATAATTATATTGTAGCTATTTTAGGATTAATATTTATTTTACAGGTAACTTTGTAATTATTTTAACCAGGTACAATAGCTATTAAATAGTTAATAACTATTTAATAGCTACCTAGTTAAAATAATTACAAAATTACCTGTAAAATAAATCCTAACCTAAGTTACAATTAAACCAAACACTACACTATCAATAAATTAATTAAATAAAATACCTACAATTATCTACAATTAAACCTCTACACTACACTATCAATAAATTAATTAAATAAAATTCCTACAATTATCTACAATTAAACCTAACACTACACTATCAATAAATTAATTCAATAAAATAACTACAATTAAATACAATTAAATAAACTAACTAAAGTACAAAAAATAAAAAAGAACTAAGTTACAAAAAATAAAAAAATATTTACAAACAGAAAAATATTACAACAATTTTAAACTAATTACAACTACTCTAAGCCCCCTAATAAAATAACAAAGACCCCCAAAATAAAAAAATGCCCTACCCTATTCTAAAATTAAAATAGAAAAGCTCTTTTACCTTACCAGCCCTTAAAAGGGCCCTTTGCGGGGCATGCCCCAAAGAATTCAGCTCTTTTGCCTGTAAAAAAAAACATACAATACCCCCCCCGCAACATTACAACCCACCACCCACATACCCCTAATCTAACCCAAACCCCCCTTAAATAAACCTAACACTAAGCCCCTGAAGATCTCCCTACCTTGTCTTCACCTCGCCGGGTTCACCGATCCGTCCACCGAAGTCTTGATCCAAGCCTCTGAAGTCTTGATCCAAGCCTCTGAAGTCTTGATCCAAGCCCAAGCGGGGGCTGAAGAGTGACGTCCATCCTCCGGCTGAAGTCTTGATCCAAGCGGGCAGAAGAGGACATCCGGACCGGCAAACATCTTCTTCCAAGCCGCATCTTCTATGTTCTTCAATTCGATGGCGACCGGCTGATCTTCAAGACCTCCAGCGCAGATACATCCATCTTCACCGACGACTTCCCGATGAATGACGGTTCCTTTAAGGGACGTCATCCAAGATGGCGTCCCTCGAATTCCGATTGGCTGATAGGATTCTATCAGCCAATCGGAATTAAGGTAGGAAAATTCTGATTGGCTGATGGAATCAGCCAATCAGATTCAAGTTCAATCCGATTGGCTGATCCAATCAGCCAATCAGATTGAGATCGCATTCTATTGGCTGATCGGAACAGCCAATAGAATGCGATCTCAATCTGATTGGCTAATTGGATCAGCCAATCGGAATGAACTTGAATCTGATTGGCTGATCTAAGCCCCCTAATAAAATAATAAAGCCCCCCAAAATAAAAAATGCCCTACCCTATTCTAAATTACAAAGTAATCAGCTCTTTTACCATCCCTTAAAAGGGCTTTTTGCGGGGCATTGCCCCAAAGTAATCAGCTCTTTTATCTGTAAAAAAAATACAACCCCCCAACATTAAAACCCACCACCCACATACCCCTACTCTAACCCATCCAAACCCCCCCTTAAAAAAACCTAACACTAACCCCCTGAAGATCACCCTACCTTGAGCCGTGTTCATCCAGCCTGGCCGAATTCTTCATCCAAGCGGGGCAAGAAGAGGTCCTCCATCCAGCCGAAGTTTTCATCCAAGCGGGGAAGAAGAGGTCCTCCATCCGGTAGAAGTCTTTATCCAAGCGGTGTCTTCTATCTTTATCCAACCGCGGCTCCATCTTGCAGACCTCCGACGCGGAACATCCTGCTGGCCCGACGAATGAAGGTTCCTTTAAGGGACGTCATCCAAGATGGCGGCCCTCGAATTCCGATTGGCTGATAGGATTCTATCAGCCAATCGGAATTAAGGTAGGAAAAATCCGATTGGCTGATTCAATCAGCCAATAGGACTGAAGCTTAATTCGATTGGCTGATCCAATCAGCCAATCGGATTGACCTCGTGTTCAGCCAATCGGATTTTTCCTACCTTAATTCCGATTGGCTGATAGAATCCTATCAGCCAATCGGAATTCAAGGGACGCCATCTTGGATGACGTCCCTTAAAGGAACCTTTGGCTGGGTTAGAGTAGGGGTATGTGGGTAATGGGTTTTAATATTGGGGGGTTGTATTTTTTTACAGGTAACAGAGCTGATTACTTTGGGGCAATGTCCCGCAAAAAGCCCTTTTAAGGGCTGGTAAAAGAGCTGATTACTTTGTAAATTAGAATAGGGTAGGGCATTTTTTTATTTTGGGGGGCTTTATTATTTTATTAGGGAGCTTAGATTAGGTGTAATTAGTTTAAACTTCTTGTAATTCTTTTTTTATTTTCTGTAATTTAGTGTTTTTTTTTTTTTTACTATAGTTTAGTTTATTTAATTGAATTTAATTTTAGGTAATTGTCGTTAATTTTTTAAATTAATTTAATGATAGTGTAGTGTTAGGTTTAATTGTAACTTAGGTTAGGATTTATTTTACAGGTAATTTTGTAAGTATTTTAGCCAGGTAGTTATTAAATAGTTAAAAACTATTTAATAACTATTGTACCTGGTTAAAATAAATACAAAGTTGCCTGTAAAATAAAATGAAATCCTAAAATAGCTACAATATAACTATTAGTATTAGTTAGGTAAGTATTTATTTTTAAATAGGAATAATTTAGTTAATAATATATATTTTTTTTTTATATGTTATTTTTTATTTGAAATATTGACAATCATACAGTAACATATCAGCGATTATACAAATATTTGACAACTTCTACAATGGTAAGGGGTAGAATGACATTAACATCACACTATATATTATGTGTGGATGGTTGCAGTCAACCAGCATAATTTGTTTAAGAGTTTCATATCTTACATACCCACTGTTTAGTTCTCACTCCTTGCATGGTTATAAGTCCAGCATAGTCCTGTAATTGCATAGCAGAGGAGTGACTTGATTGTCTGCAAACACTTAGTAATTGTTTTTACAAGCTGAAGTTTACATATTGTCGAAGAATACAACATATAAAACAAATCGAAACTCATAACATTTCAACAAAACCCCAGGGTATGCCCATTGCCTTGAATTTTCACTAAATCAACCTTGTCATTTGTATCTAAATCGTGTGAGGTATATTATGTCAGACCTCTATAGACATCTTATAAATCTCTATGCTAGACCAATAATCTCAGATATAAACCTTGCTTTCACCTTTTACTTGTATACTTATATTGTTCCCATAAGAACACTATATCATAATAAAGATCCAAACGCCCCTGTGCTAAGTAAAAATACCTTTCCATTGCAATGACTTGATCAACCTGTTGTCTCCATTTACCCACGCTGGGGACTTCTATTGACTTCCAGAGCGTGGGAATCAATTTCTTAGCTGCATTAAACATAATCTGAGCTACACAGCACCTTATTTTACAAGATATACTGGATACATCATTGAACAAAGGAAGTGTTGGGGAGAAGTTTAGGGTTTGCCCTATGGTAAGTTCAATCGCCTAGAATACCTCCCTCCAGAAGGGAATAAGTTGTGGGCAGTCCCACCATATATGAGACAGTGTCCCTATCTGACCACATCCTCTCCAACATCTATTGCTTGCATTTTGAAACATAAACTTTAACTTATGTGGTGTAAGTTACCACATCGTTAGTACCTTCATATTCGTCTCCAAGTAAAGAGCCGAGCACGCTGATCTAGCTGTATACCTAGCCCATTTTTTCCATTGTTGTGGGTTAATTTGCACCTTCAGCTCCTCTTCCCATTTCCGTACATATGCCGGTTTGTCCGGTAGGTTTAACAACAAAAGTTGTTGGTATATGGAGGACATAACGCCCCTTGTTGCTGTTTTGCCTCTTAAACATAGCTCTTCAAAAGCTGTAAGTTTACGTAAGAAATTATTTTTATATCTATGGGTGATAATGTAGTGCCTGACTTGATGTAGGACAAACCAATTGGAAAATCCTTCAAATCCCTGGTCTAACATTTTTTGTCTATCATTGATCTTCCCTTCTTCCACCAAAGTACAAATGGGGATCAACTCATTAAGCTCACTTATTCTCCCAGAGGAGAGTCCAGCTTGAAGACATTTTGCTCCAATCTCTTTGTTATCTATTAGTGTAGTCAAAGGCGAGTAGGGTGTAGACAATCCAGGAAACTTGTCCCTAAGAGACTTCAAAGTGTTCCATGTTTCACTGAATATAGTATAGGGTTTACCTTCTCTGATTTTAGCCGGCTCTATGGGCGTCCAACATAGCCCCCCCATATGTGCTACTTTTAATAGTTGGGATTCCAAGGTTGTTATTTTTAAAAAAACATGTTTGCCCTGACCACACCAGTCTACCACTCTGCTCAAGGATATGGCTGATTTGTACCAATTTAGATTAGGGACTCCCAGGCCGCCACCCTCCCTAGGGGCATATATAGTATATTGTGACAGTCTGGGCTTTTTCCCTTGCCAGACGTAAGAATTTAACACCTTTTGTAATTTTTGAATATATTTGGATACCCCAGAAATCGGAAGGGCCTGCATTATATAGAGTGCCTTCGGTAAGAGAGTCATTTTTGCAGCAGGAATTCTCCCTAGCCAAGATATGTTCTTTTTAGGCATCCATCTAGCAGTTAAAAGTTGGAACTCATCTAGTAATTTCCCATAATTTAGGCTACGTAATTTATCATCATCTGAAGACAAGTACACTCCCAGATATTTCAGGGCTTTAGTGTTAATTTAAAATGGGCATTGTTCTCTTATCTCAGCTAGTACCTCCGCAGGGATATTTATCGGGTAAAGTTCTGATTTAGAAGGGTTAACTAAAAAATTCGACACTGCTCAGTATGCTCGGAGTTCTTTCTGGACATGATGTAGATATTCTACAGGGGAGGACAATGTCATCAAAACATCGTCAGCAAACATAGCCAATTTATATGAGTGTTCTCGGACATTTATTCCTTTTATATTGGGGTTGCATTGTAACCTAGCTGCTAGGGGTTCTAGGGACAGCACAAAGAGCAGGGGCGACAATGGACACCCTTGCCTTGAACCATTGCGGATCTCAAATGCTTCAGACAAATCTCCATTTACTCTAATTTGGGCTGAGGGGTTAGAATATCACACAAAAATTTGAGAAATACATTTTGGGGGAAAGCCGAATTCGGTTAAAGTGGAATGTAAAAAGGTCCAGTCTAACCTGTCGAATGCTTTCTCAGCATCTGTCAACAGGAAGACCGACGGGATCCCTACAGATTTAATATAGTCTATGAGTGTAATAACTTTGTTTATATTATCTCTGGCTTCTCTAGTTTGTACGAACCCCACCTGGTCTCCATCTAGAAGGATTGGTAATAACTTATTTAATCTTCCAGCCAGAATCTTTGCATAAATTTTTATATCTACATTTAGTAGGGATATTGGCCGAAAATTTGCTGGCACCGAAGCTGGCTTTCCAGGTTTCGGAAGTATCGTTATATGCGCCTGGAGCATAGTGTCGGGAAATACCTTGCCACTGGCTATATGAGAAAATAAAGCCGCCAGGTGAGGGCTCAATAAGGTCTTAAATGTTTTGTAGTAGAGGGCCGTAAAGCCATCAGGGCGAGGTGCCTTATTTGGTTTAATATCCGCTATAGCTGCCATAACTTCCTCAACACTTATGGGTGCTTCTAACGTAGTCACTTCCTCTTCCAAAATATGTGGGAGATTTATGTTTTGCAAATAATTATCACAAGCAATGTTATGCGAATAAGATGGCCTGTCAGGGTAAATATTATAGAGTCTATGGTAAAAGTCATGAAAAATCTTAGCTATGCCCACCGTGTCTTCCACCCTTCTACCTGAAGGTGAATCTAGTGAGTGTATGTAGGAATTTAACTGTTGTTTCTTCAATGCTTTCGCCAAAAGCTTCCCTGACTTGTTGCCCTCCCCATAAAACCTCTGTTTTAAAGACAGTTGCTGTCTTTGGGTTTCAATAAGTAATAGTTCGTTTAGTTTATTCCTTTTTTCGACAAGCATCTGTTGGTGTTGTTTATTTTCGGGGTTTAATTTAACCAAAAAATCTAGTTCTGAGATTTCCCTGGTCAAGTTCAAATAAGCTTTCCTGCTTTCCCTTTGTCTAATTGCTCTAGCTTTGATAAATTCTCCTCTTATATACGCTTTATGCGCTTCCCACAGCATATCTGGGGCCGTATCTTTTGTATTATTTATTGTGAAATATGTGTCCAGGTATTTAGTAAAATTCTCTAAATTTTTAGAATCCAATAATGCAGGGAGTGCAGAATTATTAGGCAAGTTGTATTTTTGAGGATTAATTTTATTATTGAACAACAACTATGTTCTCAATGAACCCAAAAAACTCATTAATATCAAAGCTGAATAGTTTTGGAAGTAGTTTTTAGTTTGTTTTTAGTTATAGCTATTTTAGGGGGATATCTGTGTGTGCAGGTGACTATTACTGTGCATAATTATTAGGCAACTTAACAAAAAACAAATATATACCCATTTCAATTATTTATTTTTACCAGTGAAACCAATATAACATCTCAACATTCACAAATATACATTTCTGACATTCAAAAACAAAACAAAAACAAATCAGTGACCAATATAGCCACCTTTCTTTGCAAGGACACTCAAAAGCCTGCCATCCATGGATTCTGTCAGTGTTTTGATCTGTTGACCATCAACATTGCATGCAGCAGCAACCACAGCCTCCCAGACACTGTTCAGAGAGGTGTACTGTTTTCCCTCCTTGTAAATCTCACATTTGATGATGGACCACAGGTTCTCAATGGGGTTCAGATCAGGTGAACAAGGAGGCCATGTCATTAGATTTTCTTCTTTTATACCCTTTCTTGCCAGCCACGCTGTGGAGTACTTGGACGCGTGTGATGGAGCAATTGTCCTGCATGAAAATCATGTTTTTCTTGAAGGATGCAGACTTCTTCCTGTACCACTGCTTGAAGAAGGTGTCTTCTAGAAACTGGCAGTAGGACTGGGAGTTGAGCTTGACTTCATCCTCAACCCGAAAAGGCCCCACAAGCTCATCTTTGATGATACCAGCCCAAACCAGTACTCCACCTCCACCTTGCTGGCGTCTGAGTCGGACTGGAGCTCTCTGCCCTTTATCAATCCAGCCACGGGCCCATCCATCTGGCCCATCAAGACTCACTCTCATTTCATCAGTCCATAAAACCTTAGAAAAATCAGTCTTGAGATATTTCTTGGCCCAGTCTTGACGTTTCAGCTTGTGTGTCTTGTTTAGTGGTGGTCGTCTTTCAGCCTTTCTTACCTTGGCCATGTCTCTGAGTATTGTACACCTTGTGCTTTTGGGCACTCCAGTGATGTTGCAGCTCTGAAATATGGCCAAACTGGTGGCAAGTGGCATCTTGGCAGCTGCACGCTTGACTTTTCTCAGTTCATGGGCAGTTATTTTGCGCCTTGGTTTTTCCACACGCTTCTTGCGACCCTGTTGACTATTTTGAATGAAACGCTTGATTGTTCGATGATCACGCTTCAGAAGCTTTGCAATTTTAAGAGTGCTGCATCCCTCTGCAAGATATCTCACTATTTTTTACTTTTCTGAGCCTGTCAAGTCCTTCTTTTGACCCATTTTGCCAAAGCAAAGGAAGTTGCCTAATAATTATGCACACCTGATATAGGGTGTTGATGTCATTAGACCACACCCCTTCTCATTACAGAGATGCACATCACCTAATATGCTTAATTGGTAGTAGGCTTTCGAGCCTATACAGCTTGGGGTAAGACAACATGCATAAAGAGGATGATGTGGTCAAAATACTCATTTGCCTAATAATTCTGCACTTCCTGTAGAGTGTCCTCCAATTTCCAGCAAAACGCTCTAGTAGGCATGGATGGCCATCTCAGTCGACATTCCACCATAGAATGGTCAGACCAAGTAGTATGTTTTATATGGCACTGTGTAATGTAGTATAGGGCACTATGGTCTACTAATATATAATCTAACCTCGAGTGAATGTTGTGCGGGTGCGAAAAAAAGGTAAAGTCCCTTTTATCTGGATGTAAGTATCTCCAGGTATCATGCAGAGCTAAAGACTTAAAATTCCTCCACAATGATTGAAGGACTTTCAACGGTACACTGTTTTAGCGCTTGAACAATCCACTTTCGGATCTAGTGGGGTATTTAAATCCTCCCCTACTATGAGAGGACCTTTCAGGATTTCTAAGATTTTTGCACTTATTTTATTGATAAAGACTCCTTGACGTCTATTAGGAGCGTACAAATTAACAATAGTGACTGGTTTTCCATATAACAATCCCACAACTCCTAGATACCTACCCTCTTTGTCCTTGTTTATCTGCAATACTTTAAAGGGAATGGACTTATGTATAAGAATACTCACTCCATTAGTTTTTTTTTTATTGTTAGTGCTATGAAAATGTTGTGTATATTGTGAGGATAAATATTTCGGGACTCTGTCCGCTTTTAAGTGGGTTTCCTGCAATAGGATTATCTGCCATCCTCTCTTGTGAATATCTCTTAATGCCATAGACCTTTTATTCGGGCAATTAAACCCCTGAACATTTTGGGTGACTATGCGCAGTTGTGTGTCACTTTTGTTATCTGACATTAACTTATGTATAATAACTTACCCTCTCTGTATAATAGATATAACATGACAGAAAGGCCTTTGTGGGCACACACCTAGGCAAAATAAAAGAAAGGCCTTTGTGGGCACACACCTAGGCAAAATAAAAGCAAAAAACATAGAACAATAACATTACAATAACATGGAAGCCTAAAGCTTCGAATCTTGGGGGAGTGAACATACTTTAGGAGCTATATATGATAATAAATTTAAACTAAGTGATATCCCAATGTGTTACTTACGACTGACAGAAACAAAGTCATAACATCTTACCCACCACGGATGTTGAGAGTGGTATCTCGCCTTCTCAATAATCTCAACCTGAATCGTGCCGAGGAGTCTCCTCCTCCAGCCTAGTCCAGGCAGAGGGGCAGCTCTTTCTAATGCAATCATTAGGTCACAGCAACAGAACTGCCTGAAAAGAAAAAGAAATGAAAAGAAGAGAGAGAGAGAAGACAAATATATAGAAGTCCAGTTCATGTAACTTCCTTTGTAACTGTCTCGCTCACGTATGGTTTAGGAGATTTATCGTTCTTTTTTGAGGAAACTCAAAAAAGAACGATAAATCTCCTAAACCTGTTGGTATCCATCGATGCAGGAAGTTCCAAGTGAAGTTCCCTACATACCAATGGGATGTCATCTGGGTTGTTGCACGTAAGACGCCTGCCTTTCCACTGTATCTGTAAATTAAAAGGATGGCCCCACCTGTAAGGAATGTTCAATTGGTGCAACAGATTTGTGAGAGGCCACATGTCTCTTCTTTTTTGGAGTGTTCTTGTGGACAGATCCTCAAACAGTTGCAGCTCTGATCCTTTAAACTTGATCGGGTGTTTCAATCTAGCCTTTTTCATCAGTGCTTCCTTGACTGAATAGCTTGTAACTTTCACAATGACATCTCGTGGGGGTTGATTCTCTGAGGGTTTTGCTCTCAATGCCCTATGTACTCTATCTAGAGCATAAGTGGAGTCATCTCCCTCGTCAGACAAGAAGGCAAATAAACTTTGCACATAAGGCTCCAAGGCCTGGGGGGGGGGACCTCTTCTGGTATCCCTCTCATCCTGATGTTATGTCTGCAGCTCCTATTCTCCAAATCATCTATTTTGTTTTCTAATTGGAGAATTGTAGCATTTTTTTGGGAGAATTTGTTTGAGAAATTGGAAACCACTGTGTGTTCGGCTGCTGTAAACTCTTCCAGCTTTACCACCCTTTCCCCCACTTCAGTGAGGTCTTTCTTAATATCAGCAATCTCTTTGCAGCTACAATCTCTAACCTGTTGTATTAGAGAGGAAAAGTCTTTTTTTGACGGCAGCGAATCTAGAAGTGCCTTGGGCACTGTTACAGCTTGATGTAGACTTTCAGGTTCTGAATCTGATGATATGGATTCTTGCCCAGTTCTAGGCTCTAAATCTAGCTGAGCGGGGCCCTGTGACTGTTCAAGGCATTTAAAGAACTTGTTCACTGATGGTGTCACATTTTTTCTATTTTTTACAGGATTTTCTCCCTTGTTGCCTTTTTTGGGTGACATGGTAATTAATCTCTTCAGTGTGTAGTAAGATAGCCTTTTCAAAACACCCAGATCCAAGTACCCACTGGTTTCACCCTCCTGCACTCACAGGGGTTAATAATGTTGCCTTTTATATTATTTAGTTTAATCCGCCTTTTCCTTCTAGTATATTCTGCTAACTCCAAACACAAGACATTGACTATAGATAGTTAATTTTTTCTGACTGCAGTCCACAATTATTCTTAGGAATCCAGCCTCCTCCAGTGTTAGGCTCTGCTATGGCAAATTTTGCTGTTAATATGTAGGTTATAGGACCAGGACACTGAGCGCTGAGTGCATTGCTTTATAATGGTTAAATTTCCCAGTGTAACACTCACAGTTCAAAAGAGTCTCTTTCATAGGATCCTATAGGATATGTTTTCGCTCAAAGACAGCATTATAGTTATATCCTCCTTCTGCCTTATAAGCGGAGAATGGACTTTGTAAATGTAAAGCGCTTTCGCCCTGCTCCATTAAAATGTTGCGTCTGAGGGCCTAGGCCACGCAGCTACTCGTATGTCTTATTATATGTAAAAGTCAAAATCGTGACCTGGCCTGTCATTTCAGAACAATTTAGTCAAGTACAGTATAGGTTTATTGCACTCGTCCATACCCCTTCATGGGTTTACTCACTGTAATGTGATGTATGCGATGCGTCCTCCATTTCTGCAACAATTTTGAGCAAGTTCTTAGAAGTAGTGCTGTCGTCTATATGCGAGATCATCTGGCTCTTTATCCAAATGCAGCCAGCTCTCTGCCGTGTCTCCACAGGTATACGTGCTGCAAAGTTTGCCAGTCGCCATGCGCCTCTGCGGTCTAACGTAGTACCAGACCGTTGGTAGTGGTTGCACAGCGGTTCCACTCTGGGTGATATAGTGCTCAGTCAGTGTTGGGCACACAACTTAACAACTCTAGTTATCATTGCTGCAAGGTGCCGCATTCACAGGAGATCTATTTCAGGCCAAGTTACTGAGCCCAAACATTGGGAATCTTTTGAATAGCTCACTTTTTCTTACGGAGCTCACACATGTGCAGCCATCTCGTTTGAACCCTGGCTCCGCCCCCCAATAATATTAATTTTTATTTAGATTTATTTAAATAATATTTAAGTTAGGGGGGGTGTTAGGGTTAGACTTAGGTTTAGGGGTTAATAAGTTTAATATAGTGGCGGCGGTGTAGGGGGGCAGGATAGGGGTTAATACATTTAATATAGGTGGTGGTGGTATAAGGGGCGGCAGATTAGGGGTTAATAGGTATTATGTAGGTGGTGGCGGGGTCCGGGAGCGGCGGTTTATGGGTTAATATATTTATTATAGTTGCGGCGGGGTCTGGGAACGGCGGTTTAGGGGGTAATAACTTTATTTAGTTGCTGGGGGCTCCGGGAGCGGCAGTTTAGGGGTTAATATATTTATTATAGTTGCGGCGGGGTCCGGGAGCGGCGGTTTAGGGGTTAGTAAGTTTATTTAGTTGCGGCAGAGTCCGGGAGCGGCGGTTTAGGGGTTAATAAATATAATGTAGGCAGCGGTGTAGGGGGGACAGATTAGGGGTGTTTAGACTCGGGGTACATGGTAGGGTGTTAGGTGCAGATGTTCCCATAGAAATCAATGGGTTAATAAATTTAATATAGGTGGTGGCGGTATAAGGGGCTGCAGATTAGGGGTTAATAGGTATTATGTAGGTGGCAGCTTTCGCTGCTGTCAGACTCCCATTGATTCCTATGGGATCCGCCGCCTCCAGGGCGGCATATTGAAAACCAGGTACGATGGGCCGGAAAAGTGCCGAGCATACTTGCTAGTTCTTTGATAACTAGCAAAAGCAGTCAGATTGTGCCCAACTTGCGTTCGGCACATCTGGAGTGACGTAAGAATCGATCTGTGTCGGACTAAGACTGGCGGATCGTAGCTTACGTCACTATATTCTACTTTTGCCGGTCTTTAGCCTTTGATAACTAAGGCGAATCAGCCTCCCCACAAATACGCTGCGGAATTCCAGCGTATTTGTGGTTGACGGCATGATAACTAGAGGCCATAGAGAGAGAAAGAGTACAAAAGACACACAGAGAGAGACAGAGAGTACAAGAGAGCGAGAGAGAGAGAGAGAGAGAGAGAGAGAGAGAGAGAGAGAGAGAGAGAGAGAGTACAAAAGACTTTGGATATGCAATTAATAATTTATTTTCATTAAAGTTCAATTTAGTGGATCCAAATGTATTCTTGGATAACCTATACAAATATATATCTACATATGCATAGAGACATACAAACAAAAGGTGTAATGTTTAAAAAAAAAAGTTTTTAATAATTATTGCTATAACTTTGATAATATGATCTATATAAATAAAAAAATAGTTTTGCATGATTATTTTGTTGCACAATAGGAGTAACAATTAAATCTTATTTAAAAGCAGGTGGGTTTATTGATGCATTTTATGCTGTCGTTTGTGCACATGAATATTCTATATTAATTTACATTTTTCTGCTATATTATTGTACCATAATATCCTTGCTAACTTCAGCTAATACAGTCTTAGAGGAATTCATTTAATTAAAACATAAACTCATATCTTAGAATGTAACAGTGCATCAAGGATTTGCTTAGAAAAAACATACGGCTAGATTACGAGTTTTGCGGTAAGAGCTGCTCGGTGCTAACTTGAAAGTTATTGTCATCACTGACCTCCCTATAGCACTGCTATTACAGGTTTTCATAAATCCGGGGTTAACAGCCAATAAGTGAGCGTTCAGCAAAATTGAGCTCCATACCGCACTCCAATA
Source organism: Bombina bombina (assembly GCF_027579735.1). Taxonomy (NCBI): domain Eukaryota; kingdom Metazoa; phylum Chordata; class Amphibia; order Anura; family Bombinatoridae; genus Bombina; species Bombina bombina. The sequence goes on from NC_069500.1 coordinate 393,457,768, forward strand.
CCAGCACTGCTTTGAGCTAGTTTTACGTGCTCGTGCACAATTTCCCCATAGATATCAATGGGGAGTGCCGGCTGAAAAAAAGCCTAACACCTGCAATAAAGCAGCGTAAAGCTCACTAACGCAGCCCCATTGATTTCTATGGGGAAAGAAAAGTTATGTTTACACCTAACACCCTAACATAAACCCGAGTCTAAACACCCCTAATCTGCCGCCCCCGACATCACCGACACCTACATTATACTTATTAACCCCTAATCTGCCGCCCCTAACATTGCCGCCACGTACCTACACTTATTAACCCCTAATCTGCCACCGAGACATTGCTGCCACCTACATACACTTATTAACTCCTAATCTGCCTCTCCTAACATCGCCGCCACCTACCTACATTTATTAACCCCTAATCTTCTGCCCCCAACGTCGCCGCCACTATACTAAAGTTATTAACCCCTAAACCTAAGTCTAACCCTAACACCCACTAACTTTAATGTAATTAAAATAAATCTAAATAAAAACCTACTATTAATAACTAAATAATTCCTATTTAAAACTAAATACTTACCTGTAAAATAAACCCTAAGCTAGCTACAATATAACTAATAGTTACATTGTATCTATCTTAGGTTTTATTTTTATTTCACAGATAAGTTTGTATTTATTTTAACTAGGTAGAATAGTTATTAAATAGTTATTAACTATTTAATAACTACCTAGCTAAAATAAATACAAATGTACCTGTAAAATAAAACCTAACCTGAGTTACACTAAAACCTAACCTTACACTACAATTAAATCAATTACATTTATTAAATACAATTAACTAAATTACAACCCCCCCCCCACTAAATTACACAAAATAAAAAAGAAATTATTAAATATTTAAACTAATTACACCTATTCTAATAGCCCTACCAAAAAAAAAAAAAAACCTCTAGTCTAAACTAAACTGCCAATGGCCCTTAAAAGGGCCTTTTGGAGGCGTTGCCCCAAAGAAATCAGCTCTTTTACCTGTAAAAAAAAAAAATACAAACAACCCCCCAACAGTAAAACCCACCACCCACATAACCAAACCCCCCAAATAAAATCCTATCTAAAACAACCAAAGCTCCCCATTGCCCTAAAAAGGGCATTTGTATGGGCATTGCCCTGAAAGGGCATTTCGCTCTTTTTCCGCCCAAACCCTAAGCTAAAAATAAAACCCACCCAATAAACCCTTGAAAAAAACCTAACGCTAACCCCCGAAGATCCACTTACAGTTTTTGAAGACCCGACATCCATCCTCAACGAAGTGGCAGAAGTCCTCAGCGAAGCCGGCAGAAGTCCTCATCCAAGCGGGCCAAAGTCTTCATCCAAGCCAGCAAAAGTCTTCATCCAGACGGCATTTTCTATCTTCATCCATCCTGTGCGGAGCGGCTCCATCTTCAAGACATACGGCGCGGAGCATCCTCTTCTTCCGACGGCTCTTCTCGAATGAAGGTTCTTTTAAGTGATGTCATCCAAGATGGCGTTCCTTGAATTCCGATTGACTGATAGAATTATATCAGCCAATCGGAAATTAAAGGTGAAAAAATAATATTGGCTGATGCAATCAGCCAATAGGATTGAGCTTCCAATCAGCCAATAGAATACAAGCTCAATCCTATTGGCTGATTGGATCAGCCAATAGAATTTTTTCACCTTTAATTCCGATTGGCTGATAGAATTCTATCAACCAATCGGAATTCAAGGGACGCCATCATGGATGACATCACTTAAAGGAACCTTCATTCGAGAAGAATCGTCGGAAGAAGAGGATGCTCCACGCCGGATGTCTTGAAGATGGAGCTGCTCTGCACCTGTGATGCCTAGCAGAGGCTCTGTAAGAAAAGTAATGTTTTGTTGGACCACAGCTGCTGAGATGTGTAAACAGTTAATTATTATTTTGTAGCACAGAGAACACAAAGGAAATTACATTAATTACTAAGTTTTAGTAATGTGAAATCCCAGAGATCCTCTTAAGCAAAGTTAGTAGGGGGTTTGTTTGGTACATTGATCTATAGCTGCCACCTGTGGTGTAAGCACTGAAATAATGCAGCAGGTCAATCTTTTGAACAAACCCAGGAGGTGTTAACACAGCATTTATAAACAGTGGCAAGTTGCAACAGTATAGGTGAGAAATTAGTGTGCACATCAATATCATATAGTGAAAACTACAGGCAGCTTACATGGGAGTATAATTGCAGCATATAGGAGATATGTGCAGCGAGTACCTTTTCAGAGCAAACACGGCTCTTAGTAGAGAGGTGTAGCGGTAGTAGTATGAAGGTGTACACAGGAGCAACTGAACAGCTGAGAGGCATCAGCCGGTTGGCGTGTGACATCACCGCAGGAAGCTGGGAGGGCTCCGGTCAGGTAGAACAGCTGGGGAGCTTGCGCGCGATATCCAGAGAGAGAGAGGCTGACAGTTCAAAGTCTGACAGGCTGCAGGTAGGTTAAGCTTGTGTAGGAACTGAAGCAGTGTGTGGCTACAATACCAAGCACTTTGGTAGGTGTGCTTGAGCCTTAAATAGGGAAGCATGAGAGAATGAATCCTTAAAGGGCCAGACACTGTTAATTATAAAATGCAAAAGGAGATAAAAAAAGGAGCATATGATAAGAGACATGACAGGACACCCGCCCCAAAGAGCAGCTCAGGGATGCGTGCGATCAGGGTTTCTTTGGTGGAAACGGGAAAGAAGCCTGGGAGCAGATATGTTAGAAGCCAGTTCCCAGGAGTTGTCTTCTACCAGGTACCCCTTCCAACGTACAAGATACTGGTGTTCACCCCGGTGTATTCTGGAATTCAAAATGGAATGGACCTCATATTCAGTGTTGGGGTCAATGGTGACCTGAGGAAGAGTTGAGTGTGAGACGGCATCCCGTACAGACCGATAAGGTTTCAGAAGCGATACGTGGAAGGATGAGTGGATCTTGAGGTTATCAGGTAACTGAAGTCTGACTGCATTAACGTTGGTAATTTTTACGATCGGGAACGGCCGGATGAATACAGGGGAAAGCTTCCTGGAAGGAGTGGAGAGCTGCAGGTTTTTTGTGGAGAGCCAGACGAGATTGCCAATAGCATATTGAGGTGGCGAAGATCGTTTTTTTGTCATAATACTGTTTGTAATGTGTTTTAGCTTTCTCGATAGTGTCCTTGACAACGGTGAAATTAGTTGAGAGTGAAGTCGTCAAAATCCGTTATATGAGGAGAAGAAGAATTGTACTCAGGAAGTTTTTGGAAGCTAGGATGGTAACCATAATTTATGAAGAAGGGTGTTTTTTTTAGTAGTAGAATGTCTAGTATTGTTAAAGACAAACTCAGCATAAGGTAGAAGGTCAGACCAAGACTTTTGTTGCACCAAACAGTAGAGTAGTAGAAATTGTTCAATCCACTGGTTACACCTCTCTGTCTGACCGTTACTCTGTGGATGATAGGATGTTGTGAGTCTTATGTCTATTGCAAGAGCTTTGCAAAATTCTGCCCATAACCTACTGGTGAATTGGGAACCACGGTCAGTGAGTATCTTTTGAGGCAAACCATGATGTTTGAAAACATTGGTAAGGAGTAATTGAAGAGTTTCCGCAGCGATAGGTAACTTGTGGTAAGGTATTAGATGTAACATTTTACTGTATAGATCGGTAACAACTAGAATGGTAGTGTTATTAGATGACTTCGGCAAGTCAAAAATGTAATCAAGAGCAATCTCTTACCAGGGTCTGGAGGGAGTGGGTAATGGAAGGAGTAATCCATAAGGGGCTTGTTTTGACCTTTTAGAAGTAGTACAGGTCTGGCAAGAGTTTATGTACTCGTGATGTCTGGGGTCATATTGGGCCACCAGTAGGATCTCTTCAAAAGCTCCTGAGTTTTGTAGATTCCAGAGTGACCGGCTAAAGGGGATTCATGGGCAGAATGTAAGAGTAGTTTTCATACTGATGGAGGTATATAAATTTTGTCTCCATGGTAGAGTAAGGAATCCAAATCCAGTTGTAAGTTATATAAGGATTTTGTAGTATCCTTCTGTTGTTCTTCCTTTAGGAAAGGTATGGAGTCAATAGTAAGCAAGAGGAAGTTTTTTCCAGGAATGACTGATTCTGGTATGTGAATCTTTGGAATGTTTGTGGGTATGCGTGATAGGGCATCAGCTTTAACGTTTTTAACAGCATGTCTGTAAGTAATGAGGAAATTAAATCTGGAAAAGTAAAGGTTCCAGCGCACTTGCCTGGCGGTAAGTGTTTTGGTGGATTTTAAATATTGTAAATTCCGATGGTCTGTATAAACAATAGTTGGAAAGTTAGCTCCTTCAAGCAGATGACACCAGTGTTCAAATGCTGCCTTGATTGCCAGTAAATTCCTTATCCCCAATGGGATAGTGTGTTTCTGGAATAGTCAGTGATCTTGAGTAGTATGCCACAGGATTCTCTCTCTGTGATAGAACTGCCCCTATAGCGACCTCAGAGGCGTCGACCTCCAAGATGAACTATAGATTAGGGAACCTTAAAATGGGAGCTGAGGTAAATTGTTCTTTAATAAGTCGAAAGCCAATTGGGAGTCGTTAGTCCATTGAAATTTCGTATCTTTTTTAGTGAGATTAGTCAGTGCTTTAGCAAGAGAGGCAAAGTTCTTTATGAACTTGCGATAAAAGTTGGCAAAGCCCATAAATCTTTGCACATCTTTCTTTGTAGTGGGTGTTGGCCAGTGTAAGATAATTTGGATCTTTGTGTCATCCATCTTAATCCCTGTATCAGAAATGTGGTAACCCAGGAAAGAGATACATTGTGAGTTAAAGATACATTTTTCGACCTTTAGCGTAGAGAGAATGACTCTAGAGAGTCTAGAGAGTACTTGTCTAACATGATTTCTGTGCTCCGCAAGTGTTTTGGAGAATATTAGAATATCATCCAAATAGATGACTACAAAGATGTCGAGGATGTCTCTGAAAACATCATTGATTAGGTGTTGGAAGGTGGCGGGGGCGTTACAGAGACCGAATGGCATGACGGTGTATTCGTACAATCTGTACCGAGTGCGAAACGCCGTCAGCCATTCGTCTCCTGATCTCATACGAACCAGATTATAAGCCCCCCTTAGGTCCAACTTGGTGAAGATCCTTGATCCCTCCAACCTTTTAATCAATTTGTGGATAAGAGGAAGAGGATAACGATTTTTGGTGGTGACTTTATTCAGTTGTCTATAATCAACTATTGGCCTTAATGACCCATCCTTGTTTTTAACGAAAAACATTCCCGCTCCAGCTGGTGATGTGGAGGGTCTTATGAACCCCTTCCTTAGATTCTCATCAAGGTATTCTTTCAAATGATCAAGTTCTGACTTTGATAGGGGAAAAATATGCCCACAAGGTATGGTTGCACCTGGTAATAAGTCTATAGGGCAATCATACTTCCGATGTGGAGGTAAATTTTCTGATTCTTTCTTACTGAATACGTCCGAGAAATCTAGATATTCTTTGGGGATAATGGTCTCAACAGGACTTAGAGGTGGTTGGAGGAGGAGTGTAGGGAAACATGTAGTGTTACAATATGGAGAGGTAAATTGTACAGAGAGAGATGACCAAGATATAAGTGGGTCATGAGTTCTAAGCCATTGTAAACCTAAAATGAGTGGAAATGCAGGTGAAGGAATAACATCAAAGACAATGTATTCTCTATAATGGTCATGAGTTGTAACGAGCAGAGGGACAGTCTCGTACAATATGGGGCCTGAACATAAAATCTTCCCATCTATACCCCTTAAAGGAACAGGAGAGGGTTTTTTCATAAGTAGAATATTATTTTTATTGATGAAAGACAAATCAATGTAAGAGGCGGATGCCCCTGAGTCAAGAATTGCAGTTACATTCACCCGAAGCTGATCCCACTGTAAAATAAGGGGTAATTTACAATAATTTCTATCACTAATATCAGTATTTAAACAGTATTGAGTAATGTTATTCTTACCCTTGTTCTGTCGTAGGAGTATGGGACAGGTTTTTACAACATGTTCGTCTGAGGCACAGTACATGCACAGGTTTTGTGTGCGTTTTCTAACCTTCTCTTGGTTACTAAGTGGTCCTTTAAGAAATGCTATTTCCATTGGTTCACTACTGCTTTTGGGTTGACTATATGTGGGACTAGAGTGACTGTGCTTTTTGGTAGTAGTGTCATGGTAAGACTTTTCATGTAATGTCTCTCTGAGTCGTCTGTCTATGCTTATACTAAGGTTTATAAGTTCCTCAAGAGTAGGAGGTATTTCAATGCGGAACTGATTTCTGATTGATAAGTTATTCCACTGTGTGTCTTTAGCCCACCTCTTGAAATCCGCTATGTAATCCTCAACATCCCTTTTCTTTTGTTTAAAGATCAGTTAGCTGCTTAAAATGATCGTCATATAACTGCCCCAAAACAGAAAAAAATTAATCTAGGGAGTTGAGGATCTCATAGTTAGTTTCAAGGAAGTTGTTTGCCCAACTTCTTGGCTCTGCTCTAAGATATGAAACTGTGGTCATAACTTTAATTCTGTCATTATGATAGGTATAAGGTTTTAAGGAAAATAACAGAAGACAGGAATTTTTTTAAATCCCTAAAATGTTTTCTATCACCACTAAAAGTGTCAGGAGGGCTAACTTGTGGTTCTGGAAAATTACTTTTGCTTTCTACAAAGTTTTTTATATAAGCTTTCATTGCATCATTTTCAGCTTTCAATGTATTCAAGCCATCAGTGAGTAAATTCACTCTCTGGTTAAGCGTCTGCATATGAGAGGTCATCTCAGCTGGGTCCATTGTATATATGGGCTTGGTATTCTGTGATGCCTAGCAGAGGCTCTGTAAGAAAAGTAATGTTTTGTTGGACCACAGCTGCTGAGATGTGTAAACAGTTAATTATTATTTTGTAGCACAGAGAACACAAGGGAAATTACATAAATTACTAAGTTTTAGTAATGTGAAATCCCAGAGATCCTCTTAAGCAAAGTTAGTAGGGGGTTTGTTTGGTACATTGATCTATAACTGCCACCTGTGGTGTAAGCACTGAAATAATGCAGCAGGTCAATCTTTTGAACAAACCCAGGAGGTGTTAACACAGCATTTATAAACAGTGGTAAGTTGCAACAGTATAGGTGAGAAAGTAGTGTGCACATCAATATCATATAGTGAAAACTACAGGCAGCTTACATGGGAGTATAATTACAGCATATAGGAGATATGTGCAGTGAGTACCTTTTCAGAGCAAACACGGCTCTTAGTGGAGAGGTGTAGCGGTAGTAGTATGAAGGTGTACACAGGAGCAACTGAACAGCTGGGGAGCATTGCGCGCGATATCCAGAGAGAGAGAGGCTGACAGTTCAAAGTCTGACAGTCTGCAGGTAGGTTAGGCTTGTGTAGGAACTGAAGCAGTGTGTGGCTACAATACCAAGCACTTTGGTAGGTGTGCTTGAGCCTTAAATAGGGAAGCATGAGAGAATGAATCCTTAAAGGGCCAGACACTGTTAATTATAAAATGCAAAAGGAGATGAAAAAGTAGCATATGATAAGAGACATGACAGCGCCAGATGGATGAAGACTTCTGCCGGCTTGGATGAAGATTTCGGCCCGCATGGATGAAGACAACTGCCGGCTTCGCTGAGGACTTCTGCAGCTTCATTCAGGATGGATGTCCGGTCTTCAAAAACTGTAAGTGGATCTTCGGGGGTTAGTGTTAGGCTTTTTTAAGGGTTTATTGGGTGGGTTTTATTTTTAGCTTAGGGTTTGGGCGGAGAAAGAGCTAAATGCCCTTTTAAGGGCAATGCCCATACATATGCTCTTTTCAAGTCAATGGGGAGCTAAGGTTTATTTAGATAGGATTTTATTTGGGGGGTTTGGTTGTGTGGGTGGTGGGTTTTATTGTTGGGTAAAAGAGCTGATTTCTTTGGGGCAATTCCCTGCAAAAGGCCCTTTTAAGGGCCATTGGTAGCTTATTGTAGGCTGGGGGGGTATTTTGGGGGGGGGGTATTTTGATAGGGCTATTAGATTAGGTGTAATTAGTTTAAATATTTGATCATTTGTTTTTATTTTGTGTAATTTAGTGGGGGGTTTTGTAATTTAGTTAATTGTATTTAATTAATGTAATTTATTTAATTGTAGTGTAAGGTTAGGTGTTAGTGTAACTCAGGTTAGGTTTTATTTTACAGGTAACGTTGAATTTATTTTAACTAGGTAGTTAGTAAATAGTTAATAACTATTTACTAACTAGTCTACCTAGTTAAAATAAATACAAACTTAGCTGTGAAATAAAAATAAAACCTAAGATAGATACAATGTAACTATTAATTATATTGTAGCTATCTTAGGGTTTATTTTACAGGTAAGTATTTAGTTTTAAATAGGAATTATTTATATATTAATAGTAGGTTTTATTTAGATTTAGTTTAATTACATTAACCTTTTAAAGCCGTTATGCCGTTCTATTCCGTCATAATTAGACTGGGCTTTAAAGGGACAGTCAACACTAACATTTTTGTTGTTTAAAAAGATAGATAATCCCTTTATTACCCATTCCCTGGTTTTGCATAACCAACACAGTTAAAATAATGCACATTTTACCTCTGTAATTACCTTGTATTTATGCCTCTGCAAACTGCCCCCTTATGTCAGTTCTTTTGACAGACTTTAGCCAAACAGTGCTGATTCCTAGTTAACTTAACGTGTGAGAGCTCAATGTTTTCTATATTACACACATGAACTAATGCCCTCTAGTGGTGAAAAACTGTCAACATGCATTCAGATTAGAGGCGGCCTTCAAGGTCTAAGAAATTAGCAAATGAGCCTACCTAGGTTTAGCTTTCAACTAAGAATACCAAGAGAACAAAGCAAAATTGGTGATAAAAGTAAATGGGAAAGTTGTTTAAAATCTCACGCCCTATTTGAATCATAAAAGTTTATTTTGGACTTTACTGTCCCTTTAAAGCCGTTATGACGGAATAGAACGTCATAGCTAACGGCTGTCCTGAAGCCTTCTGTGCTGTCAGGATTTGATCGCGGTCTGGACGGCGTTCCTAGGGTTGTAGGGACACCCCCCAGATGCGATCCAATAATTGAAATTGAAACAGTTGTTCCGATGTAGGCACTTTAGCCCTGACACGAAAGGGTTAAAATTAGGGGTGTTAGGGTTAGACTTAGGGTTAGGTTTATAGGTTAATAACTTTAGTATAGTGGCGGCGATTTTAGGGGCAGCAGATTAGGGGTTAATAACAGTAATGTAGGTAGGTGTCGATGTTAAGGACAGCAGATTAGGGGTTAATAATATTTAACTAGTGTTTACTATGCGGGAGTGCGGTGGTTTAGGGGTTAATATGTTTATTCTAGTGACGGCGATGTCCAGAGTGGCAGATTAGGGGTTAATCATTTTATTTTAGTGTTTACGATGCGGGAGGGCCTCGGTTTAGGGGTTAATAGGTAGTTTATAGGTGTTAGTGTACTTTTTAGCACTTTAGTTATGAGTTTTATGTTACGGCGTTGTAGCATAAAACTCATAACTACTGACTTTCAGGTGGCGGTACGAATCTTGAAGGTATAGGGTGTACCGCTCACTTTTTGGCCTCCCAGGCAAACTCTTAATACCGGCGCAAAGGAAGTCCCATTAAAAAAGGACTTTTTGAAAGCTGCGGTAGTTACGTTGCGTTACGGCAAAAAAAGTGTGCGGTACACCTATACCTGCAAAAAATTTAATACCAGCGGTAGTGAAAAAGAGCCTTAACACTGCTTTTTCACTCATACCGCAAAACTCGTAATCTAGGCGATAGTGTTATATAAACAAAATAGATTAATGTGATGAAAAAAAATGTGCTGTGTAACTACTAATTAAATGATTAATGAGCTATTTCAAATAGTGAGCTGTAATTTAAATGATTGAGATCAACGTTAAATATTTTATTGCCAACAAAAACTTTTTCAGCAACACATAATTGCCACTTTAACTCTAAAGGGTTAAATACTCTCTTCAGGGTAAACTAGCTACTGGCAGCAATTCTATAAACTATTTCACACTTTGAGAAAAGGGTCAAACCCTTTTTTGTTGAAAGAACCCAAATCTGTTTTCCTGTTTGCTTAGGCTATTTGCACCTAAGCTTCAATCATACAGCGAAAAGAAATTGCGTGTCTCCATCTGACAGAGAAGTAAAGGTCATTAGTGAACTCAGAGACATTTTAATAGGTTAGTGTACAACTTGATACCTGCTGTTAGTATCTCTCTCTTGAATTGTAAATTTCTCTCTTTTCTGCAGCTATAATTTTATATTCGGTGAACAAAAGAGGTCATACTGCAATTTGACAGAAGCTCGGCTCATTGTGTTTTACACAAAAATAATTGGAATTAAGTTTAAAGGATCTGTGCATCATTAGCTATCTAAAAGGTTTTTTAATCATTTATGAGGTACAGAAATTATTCAAATTAAAAAGGAAAATGTTGAATACTATACAATAACATTTTGTGTAAAATAATATGTATTTATTTTAGGTTTTTGTTATTCAGGTGTATACATTTTATTTTGTATATTTAAAGTGATAGAAACTGCAATTAACTTCTACAGTGTGATATTAAAAAAATAGTGACAACTGTATATAACAAATGATAAATCAAACACTGTATAGAGTCCTTGTTATTCAAATCATAAATGATGGTAGGAAATGGATGACCTTAAAGAAAGAAAATAAGCCATATAGTAAAGTTCTCTCAGATGCAATTACACTGGAAACTTTTAAACTGTACTCACATTGTTGAGAGTATAGGGTGGATTTAAGAAGGGCCGAATGGTCCTTGTTCCCCTTGTTTCCGCACAACATAACTTGTCCACTGCCTCTGAGGCTGCGGTCTTCAATCCGCCTGATCCTATATGATTGGGCAGATTGATATCCCCTGCTAGCAGCTAATTGGCCGGGAATCTGCAGGGGGCGGCAATGCACATGCAGTTCTGGTAAACTGCTTGTGCAATGATAAATGCAGACAGCTTATGCTGTCGGCATTCAGCAGTGTCTGTAGGACATGATATGATACAGTGTATAATGTCGGACAGACATTGATAAATCTACCCCTATGACTTAGCACTCTCAGTTAAAGCACTTTGGTGTCTTTGGTGGTACAAAGACCAACATCTTTGAGGTCATCTAGTTCTTACCATAATTCATACAGTTTAGCACTTGCAAATATTTGAATAATAAGGACTATGGGGCCGATTTATGACAGTGCGAGCAGAAATGATACAATGTAGCATATCATGTCAGCCACACATCGATAAATACAGAGAGCATACGCTGTATGCATTTATCATTGCACAAGCAGTTCTTGTGAACTGCTTGTGCAATGCCGCCCCCTGCAAAGTCGCGGCCAATTGGCCGATAGCAGGTGGTGTCAATTAGCACGATTTTATAGGATTGGGCAGATTGATGTCAGCAGACTCAGAGTAGGTGGACAAGTTATGGAGCAGCGGTCTTTAGCTGTTTAAGGCGAGCCTAAAGGCTCGTGCGGAAACAGGGGAATCAATCTCCATTAGGAGCTTGATAATTTGGCAATGAAAAAATGTTGTCAGTAGCACCAAAAAGTAAATTGAAAAGACTTGCTTTATTATTTTTGTGAATAAAACAAAACAAAAAGGGTTAACTAACCCCCAGGGTAAGAGTGATAAATAACCTTAGAAACACAGAAAACAAAAAGGCTGACCGGTTTCGGCGTCTGCCTTAATCCTAGCCACGCCGAAACCGGTCAGCCTTTTTGTTTTCTGTGTTTCTAAGGTTATTTATCACTCTTACCCTGGGGGTTAGTTAACCCTTTTTGTTTTGTTTTATTCACAAAAATAATAAAGCAAGTCTTTTCAATTTACTTTTTGGTGCTCCTGACAACATTTTTTCATTGGATAATTCGCAGCTGAGGCCACAGTGAGCACATTAAGTGAATCAGCACTTAATAAACCCCTTTTTACTGCATGAGTACAACACCACACTGTGAGGACATTGTAACTCCTGAGAGAAGTTTTCTAACCACCAACAAGGGGCAGAGATTCGACGGCGGCACCACACTACTGGTTAACCAGCATCCTGGGGAGCAAAAAAGGACGGCACCCAAGAAGTAAGGAGGTGGTGAGTCACTTAACTAATTGAATATTCTGTACCAGTGGTTTATAAATGAAAAAGTGAACTTTCATATTGCACAGATCAGGGGATTTGGGGGCTAACCCTCTGAGACTGCACACAGAAGGAGTTTTCAACATACTATAACAGCAGTTTGTGGGAAAAGGGACTGACATATTTATACAATTAAATTAAATTATTTTACTGTGCGAGCACCCATTTGAATACGCACCCCCACATCCTTGATTGATAATTTGGCCCCTATATTCTTTTGGTTATTTGGTATATGTGTTTTATTTCCAATTTGTTATATATAGAGTGAAAAGACAAACATTTTCCAAGACACCACCAACAGAACACCAGGCCAGAAAATGTGACTACAATTCAGAAGAAGACACAATCATTTGCAAAACATTTTAGAGAATGTGTTTTTAATAAATAAAACAGTATTCAAAAATAATTAGTTTGAACAAATATAGTAAAAGAATTCAGGGATATTTTGAATATTTATTAGTCTACCAGAAAGAATAGGAAAACAAGCATTTTCTGTTAGTACACTATACAGTTGATTCTTTAGAAAACATGAATTAAAAGATAATTCAGAATGGAAGCTGCATAAAGCTGCAGCCATATATGTGAAGCATGTTGCAATAAACAATGCAGCTTTGATTTTTCAAATAAGTATGTTTATTATACTTTTTCTTTTCACTATTTTCCCTGTTTGCTTGAACTAAAGGGGGTAGATTTATCATAGTGCGAGTGGACATGATACAATGTAGCGGATCATGTCCACTGCACATCGATAAATGCTGACAGCATACGCTATCAGTATTTATCATTGCACAAGCAGTTCTTGTGAACTGCTTGTGCTATGCCACCCCCTGCAGATTTGCGGCCAAACGACCGCTAGCAGGAGGTGTCAATCAACCCGATTGTATTCGATCGGGTTGATTTCTGTCCACGGCCTCAGAGCAGGCAGACAAGTTATGGAGCAGCGGTCTTTAGACCGCTGCTTCATAACTTCTGTTTCCGGCGAGCCTGAAAGCTCGCACAGAAACAGGGGCATCAAGCTCCATATGGATAAATCAGCCCCATAGTCTTTTGTTAACCTATCATAACCTTGTGCATACTGAGGCTCATCATACTGTGGTATGAAGGTGATTTGTGGTTCACATGTGTAGTAAGAAAAATATAACATACTTAAAGTGAATGTAAATTTTGATGCTAAAGTGCCCGGTTTTTAAAAATTTGAATAAAAACAGGGGCACTTTAATTCATCATAAAAATTTACATTTCACTCGTGCTGTGAAAAAAAACTTACCTTTTAATCTTGACAGCAGCTCCAGCTTCCTCCACCTGTTGCAAAGCCTCTTCCTGGGTCTAAAATGATTAATCCGACTTCCTCCAATCACGGCATTGAATCAGATACAGATTCCCCCGGGGGGGAAGCCGTGATTGGAGTATGACCTATCCATCATTTCTGACATCAGAAATGGCTTGCGACGACAGGAGGAAGCTGGAGCTGCTGTCAAGTTTAAAAGTAAGTATTTCTTCACAACGAGTGAAATGTAAATTTTGATGAATTAAAGTGCCCCTGTTTTAATCGAATTTTTAAAAACCGGGCACTTTAGCATCAAAATTTACATTCACTTTAATATTGTAATACCCTCTGTTCTTTTTTTAAGAGACAGTCTACACCAGATTTTTTTTTTTTTAAAAGATAGATAATCCCTTTATTATCCTTTACCCAGTTTTGCATAACCAACACAGTTATATTAATATACTTTTTACCTCTTTGATTACCTTGTATCTAAGCCTCTGCAGACGGCCCTCTTATTTTAGTACTTTTGACAGACTTTCATTTTAGCCAATCAGTGCTGACTCCTAGGTAACTTCATGTGTGTGAGCATAATGTTATCTATATAGCACACATGAACTAACTCTAGTTGTGAAAAACTGTCAAAATGCAGACAGATATGAAATTAGCATATGAGCCTACCTAGGTTTATATTTCAACTAAGAATACCAAGAGAACAAAGCAAAAATGATGATAACGGGGGGCGGAGTTAACTGCCTGACTGAGTAGTCGCAGCAGAGTGCAGCTCTGAGTAGAAAAATGAATTAAACTTTGTTTTCTGTGGCCATAGACTGGATAATTGCTAATTGTTACCTCTCCTATGTCATTCTGACCTGTGGGACCGCTTAAAAGTCTGTTCGCTACATAAATTGTGCTTTCAGCCGGAGCTGGTGCACGGACCCTGAGAAGCCTACTTGCGGTGTGTACAGCAAGATATTTTTGCGCAACCTAACACCGCGCACAACTACAGCCAGTCTCCAGCACCGGAGGGTCGGGGCTCCGCTCCGGAGCTGAAGAGGCATTATCTGCAGTGTCTACCTGAGTAGTGAGAAGCTGGGCAACCCGCCCCTGCATGTGATCCTGCTCGGACCCCCACAGAAGTTCCCAGAAGTACCGGAGGGCTTTTAGTCTATCGTAACGCCCTGGAGCAGTGTTCCGGTCGAGAAGTGGTGAGGGGCCGAGTGGGTAAGTGCTGCAGACCATTACTTACATTGTTGTTGCTGAATCCCTGTGGCGCGAAAAGACACCATCTTACCTCCCCTGAGACCTTCCTGTGTTAATGCCGCATTAGTCCTGATCAGCCCTGCATCATCTAACCCCTCTAGCTTTGTATTTTGGGGTGCTATATTGGGAGTCCAGGAGCTCAGATGATATTTTTAAGACAGGCCATATCCCGCACTCCCCTGCTATAAATTACCCACAGACCTATAATTTCAAGGAGATAATCTACACTGCTGCACAGTGGATGGGCCTCAGACTTTGTACCCTCACAAGTCTTTGATTTCTCCTCCAGGCTCCAGCGCTGTAGCAGTTAAGGGGGTTTTGAAACAAATAGAGATTTAGGCTTATTTAGCTCAGAGACCTACATCAATTTATGACCTGTTTTCTATCAAAGACATTTTGCACACTTCTGGACACTCACTGTAATGCAGGGCTTTTTAAAGAGCAGTTTATGCAAGAAGCACATCCCTTCATAAAATTCTGTGAATCAGCACAATTTGTATTACTGTATATACTGGCTGTACTTACTGAAGAGGTCAAGTGATCAGTATAGCCATATTGTGAGCCTGACAGTGGTTCTTTACTGGGTCCTTACCCTTATAGCTGTGTGCCTGATAAACGCAAGCCTACCTTACTGCTATTTAGACCCCCTATAAAGAAGATCAGATCTCCTGTGTGCTAGGATTGACCTAACCTCAGTAACAGCCTCTCTCCTATCATTTCCCACTGAGGCCCTCTCAGTGGGTCATATCCCCCTCCCCTGTTCCGGCATCTTTAATAGTTGACAAACTTCCCCAGGAGAGAGGCCTACCCCAGTGGATCTACGTTGTCTTCTCAGTAACAATGCAAAGCTGCAAGATGGCCTAGGGGAATAGGAGGGGGCAGGGAGAAGGTGAGATCTAGAAAAGTACATATGTTTGCCTCTTTTCTATCTAAACAGTGAGCAATATTTTACCTACAGCCATAAACAGTACCATAAAGATCATCATGTCTCAATCCCACAAGAAGGAACCTAAACAGCTAGGGCAGCCAAGGAGGACGGTAGTGGATCATTTTAAGGCTTCTGCTAGAGAGGACAGAAGTTCGTCTCCTGAGGATACCAACTCTCTAGATGATCCAGATATTGAGTCCACTTCTAAACCCCATCATCCCAAGACCCCGCCTTTAGACAATGTGGCAGCCTCTATAGTTGACACGCTCTCAAAACACATGAATAATCTACAAGATACCCTTACGAAGGCTATCAAAGGTTCAGCAGCCGAACTTCGCAGAGATATGGCGATAATAGGTGAAAGAACTGAGGTGTTAGAACGAAAGCACGAAGACCTAGCGGTAGATCATGAAAACCTGCTGTCTTATTCTCAAAATCTAGCCATTCAAATATCTGATCTTGAGCTCAAGTTCACGGATCTTGAGGACAGGTCCAGAAGAAATAATTTGAGATTTAGAGGTGTCTCAGAGGATGTAGCATCTGCAGACCTAGAATCCTTCATCAAAGAATTCTGTATCCTTTTTCTGGCAGACCTTGATACCTCAAACTTCCTCATAGACAGAGTTCACCGTACCCCAAGACCCCGCAATGTCTCAGCAGACAAACCTAGGGATGTATTTGCCAGAATCCACTACTTCACCCATAAAGAAAAAATACTAAGAGAACTGGCTTCCAAACCTACATTACCGGAGAAATTCCAATCCATATTGGTCTTCCCGGACTTGTCACAATTTACACTCCAGAGAAGAAGATCTTTTACTCCTTTTACGCAAATCTTAAGGCAGCATAATGTGAAGTATCGCTGGGGTTACCCAACCAAGCTTATTGTTTCTAGAAATGGTATTATCCAAACGGTATCCTCTGTGATTGATGGGATGGACCTTCTCAAAAAATGGGATCTTCAGAGACTTCCCGTTAATCAGAGTAGGGGTAATACATCATCTTCCTCTCTTCGGGCCACAACACCTGAATGGATTCCACTACCTCAGCGCCCCCAAGTGGGATCTAGGTCAGGAGACACAGCTCTTGCCTCTCAGCCCCAATCTCCTGAAGATACCACTTGACAAACTTATAATGATGCATCTTTAATTAGTTAATTGTTTTCATCGACAGTCCCAGTATCTTGAGTATGTGTTTATATCTCTACAGAGTCCTATGTCTTTAGTTAGAGTAATATGGGACATACTTCACTCCTGATCTTGTGTTTAACTGTTTAGTGTTATGTTTGCCTCCCAGAGTTCCTTCTAGTTATTTAATCTCCCACGGCAAACCCCCCGTGGGAGAATCTCTCCTATTTAGGGTCAAGTCCCAACTAACCACTGTTCAACCAACATTTGAAGTCTTTAGTCATTGAGATTTTATGCTGGGAGGTAGTAAGAGTTATATTGTTCAAGCACTTTATTGTTAACCTTGTTAGTTCCCTTCTGGTACTGTCGATGCGGGCGTATAGCTTCTGTAAACTTATATTGATCCATCCTTAATTGATTGATTGTTTGCTTCGACAGTCCCAGTCTCTTAAGTATGTGTTTCCATCCTTATAGAGTCCTTTGACTTTAGCCAGTGAAATGTGGGGCATATCTCATCCCTGGTTATGTGATTAAATGCTTAATGCTATGTTTGCCTCCCAATGTGTTTTTTTTTTTTTTTTTTTTCTAGGTACCTAATTTTTTATAGCAAACCCCCATGTGGGGAATCTCTCCTATTTAGGGTTAAGTACCAATTCATCACTGGCCAACCAACATCTAGATTCTTTATCCATTGGGACTCTATACTGGGGGGTAATAATAATAAGAGTTATATTGTTCAAGCACTTTATTGTTAACCTTGTTAGTTCCCTTCTGGTACTGTCGAGGCAGGTGTTTAGCTAATGTTATTTGTTATTTCTAACATTATTGTACTTTTGTGTGTTTAATTATGCTCAGGTTGGGAACCCCCATTAGTCCAGGGTGCCACTGGCACTTTGAATTTCTAGTAATAGTTGAAGGGGGATAGTTCCTTTCCCAGCAAAGCAGAGTCGCGAGACTCAATAGTTCACCTCACTTTATCACTCCCGTTTATTCCCCCCCCCCTGTTTTTCCTCGGTTACTCAGGAAACGGCTGCTCAGTCATAGGAGTTAAACCTTAACTTACATTCTTTACCCCCCCCCCCCCAATAATCTTAGTTTCTCATTTTGATGAGATCAAGGAATTGACTTACCTCCCAGGTTTTCTGTAAATTCCTTGTTAGGCGGTCAATAGTGCCGCCAGATACACTTAGTATAGCATATAACTAGGGCAAAGCCTAGAGTAATAGCTTATACTGGAGTTCATAGTGCATGCTTCTCATATCAGTGAATAGCTTTGACTAAGCCAGATATTAACCTTGTTGCTATAGTACTAGTTGTGTTCCTCTACTACATAACTCTATTTTTTGTGTTTCCATTGCACAGAGATCTACTGCCTGAGAAGTTCTCATAGTATGAGAATAGATACTCTCCAGCCTCGGCCTGTGGGAACGGACGTGCAGGTAGGTGGAGCTGACTTTAGTCCTTCTTTCCTCCATCCCTTCCATCACTTCTGCCTCTCCTATTTTACCTTTCCCTGCATACCCAGACTCAGCCGTATATAATGAGGGAAGGTGGCCCTCCTCTAACATTTGCCTCCCTGAATTGTAAAGGGCTCAATTCCGCTACCAAAAGAAGCCTCATGGTCAATTATATGAAAACCAATAAAATACAGGTGGCGTTTCTCCAGGAGACGCATTGGCTGCAAAATATAACCTCCACCTTTAAATTCCAAGATTTCACAAACGCAGTTATGGCCTCCTATTCGGATAAGACCAGAGGTGTTGCGATCCTTATACACAGACAGATTAGCTATGAGCTAATATATCAGGAAATAGACCCAGAGGGTAGATACATCATACTCATATGCAAGATTGAGGGTCAAATTTATACTTTGGCCAACTTGTACGTCCCTAACCTTAATCAGCCTAGGTTCCTCAAAACGTTACTACAAAATATATGTAGGCTAAAATCAGGGAGATTGATCATGGGAGGTGATTTTAATATGATCTGGGATCCCTCCTTTGATAAGAAGGTCAGCCTGGGTAAGAAAATTGACTCTTACTCAATCTCCACAGCTAAGAAATGTAGGGCCCTAATGTCAGAATATGATCTATATGATGTGTGGAGGGCTGCCCACCCAACTACAAGAGATAACACATACTTCTCTAGGCCCCACAATTCATATTCCAGGCTGTATTATTTCTTTACAGATTCTTGGACGCTTAATTTGACCAAAGAGGCTTCGATTAAGCTCTGTTCATGGTCGGACCATGATGCTCTCCTGATGTCTCTTGATTCGGGTGCTAGCTCCTCAGTGAGACCTAATTGGAGACTCCCGCCAGCCCTATGGGCGGATCCGGGTTTCCAGCCCTTAATCAGGGACTCCATACAGGAGTTTCTGATCCATAACAGTAACTCTATTCCCTCTCATCAAACGGTCTGGGCTGCTCTCAAGGCTTACTTGAGAGGAGTCTGTATCCACAAACATATCTCTACCAAGAAGCATAAGGGTGCCCCCCTAGGTCTACTGGTAGCCAATCTCCGTTCCAAAGAACGACTTTGCAAGGAGGACCCCAGTTCAGGACTGGTGGACGAGATTTCGTCCCTTCGGTCCCAAATTAAGGACATTGAATTATCTAGAGTACAGGATGCAGTGCGCCGGTTCAGACAGCTGCTGTACTACCAAGGAAATAAAGCGTCTACTCTACTGGCCAGGAAATTGAGGGGGAGAGTCGCCTCTTCCCGCATTCTATCTCTTAAACAGGGTAATAGCAGAGTCACTTCCCCTAAAGATAAAGGGGAGGCTTTTGCATCATTCTACTCGAACCTCTACAACCTTCAGGAGACAGAGGAGTTGAGTCCCCTCTCTCGAGCTGAGATACAGGCCTTTCTGAGGAGTCTGCATCTACCCTTGATCTCCCAGCTAGAGGCTGATAATCTGATGTCCCCGTTTACAGCTTTGGAGTTGAAGGGAGTGATCTCCCAACTTCAGAATGGGAAAACTCCGGGCCCAGATGGGTTCCCGGCCTTATTTTTTAAGACCTTTCGCCCAGAACTTTCGACGCTCCTCCTTCAGACCTTTGCTGAGGCCAGAGAAAAAGGGTCTTTTAGGAATGAGCTTCTTGAAGCTAGAATCCTAGGTATTCCTAAGCCCAACAAAGATCCTTCCCAATGCGGGAGTTACCGCCCTATCTCCCTCATTAATATCGATGTCAAGCTCTATTCCAAACTTTGGGCTAATCGATTACGTCGTATTGTCCCTAATATATTACATTCGGACCAAGTGATGTTCACCTGGGGAAGAGAGGGCCCCGACAACACTAGACGCATTTTAAACATCTTCTCTGAGGCAAAACGTAAGAGGATGCCCATGCTGGCCCTGTCACTAGATGCTGAAAAGGCGTTTGACAGGGTCAGATGGGAGTATCTTTGGGAGACTCTTCTGGCTTTTGGATTCCCGGGAGAGATGGTGGTAGCAATCCAAGCTCTCTATAGTTCTCCGAGCGCCAGGGTGTCTGGGCTGGGCTTCTGTTCTCAAAGCTTTCCAGTAACCAATGGAACGAGACAGGGTTGCCCTCTCTCGCCTATTGTTTTTGCGCTGGCTATCGAACCATTGGCACAGGCAATCAGGAACTCCTCTAAGATTAGGGGGGTCCCTCTCAGTTTGCGCGAGAGCGAGACAGGGGGAGGAGGGGAAAAGATAGCCCTGTTCGCAGATGATGTCACCCTCTTCCTCACTAACCCCATAGGCTCCCTACCGGCGTTATTTGAAATTATCACTCAGTTCGGTTCCCTTAGCTTCTACAGGTTAAATCTGTCCAAAACAGAAGCCCTTCTGATTCTTATTTCTAGCTTTGAGCTAGAAATTTTGCGTGACTCTTATGATTTCCAATGGACCACTGACACTATCACACACCTGGGTGTCCAGCTGGGTCCCGATATAGACATAGTCCGTTCAAAGAACTATGACAAACTTTTATCTGATACGAGAGCATTGCTCAACTCATGGTCTTTCAGGGAAGTATCTTGGTTAGGTCGCATAGCCTCCGTCAAAATGACGGTTCTTCCAAAGATTCTTTATTATTTCCGTTGTCTCCCGATTAATCTCCCCCGAGCTCTCCTAGACAAATTCGATGCCCTGATCTCCAGATATATCTGGCAGGGGAAAAAACCAAGAATCACTAGGAAAACCCTGCAGAGGCCATGTCAATTAGGTGGAGTTTCACTCCCTAACATTAACACCTACTACGAGGCTGCTAGATTGACCCATATATCTGGGTGGGGAACAGTAGAGCTGTCGCCAGGGTGGAAGAGAGTGGAACAGTTCTCTCTCCCACCGGGGGTTGTTCTCGAGGACCTACCATGGGTCCCAGACTATTTGATAAACAAAGTGGGTATTCGGAATTCCATAGTCATACAGGCTTTAGAGTGCTGGAAGAGAATTAGACATTATGCAGATATAGCGCCACATCCTTCCCCGGTCCACTCGATTGCTGGTTTACTTAGAGGTCTACCTGATTCGCACATCACACAATGGGGCCAATGGGACCTCCTTCGAGTATCGGACCTATATCGGCAAAATACTCTTCAGCTAGCCACACCCGCCTCGCAGGGGGACTCAACCTCTACCCCTCCGTGGTTCCTGTTTGAGAGAATTCGACTCCATAAATTCTTGTCGAGCTGGGGCTTCCCGTCGGCTGACCTCAGGGCTCCGACCATATGGGAACAGAAATGGAAATCGGGTTCGCCCCTGGTGAGATCTCTCTCTATCCACTACAGGTTAATAATGAAAGCTGAGAACTCAGGCATCATATGGCAACTGAAGGCGTGGGAAAGAGATTTGAGAATCCAGATCTCTGAGAAGATCTGGACACAGTCGCTTCTCCTTACGAAAAAGACACTCCACTGTGCTAACTCCCTGGAACTTTACATGAAAATATGCCTAAGATGGCACTACATTCCCGTACGATTAGCCCAGATAGCTTCTTCCCATTCGTCTTTATGTTGGAGAAAATGTGGCCAAGTGGGCTCAGACTTGCATATGTGGTGGTCTTGTCCGGTGTTGGACAATCTGTGGACAGATGTTTTCAGATTATGTGAGTCAGTAGGGTTGGCGCTTCCGAAAGTGCCGAAGGTGGCTATCCTAAATATCTTTCCAAGGCAAACGCCCAAGTCACACCGCCAGCTTGCCATTTTTGTATTTGCTGCCGCTAAAATCTCCATTGCTAGGAGATGGAGGCATCCGGATTCACCTGCTTTATCTGACATTACCCAAGTCCTTGAATAGTTTGCCCAGATGGAAAAAGGTTTCTATCAGCACCTTAACAAACTGGACTCATACTGGAAAATCTGGGATCTTTGGATCCATAGAAATCAGCCCATTAGGGCCCTATAATTTATACTCTGACCAACTGGATTCCCATTACGCCAAGCCTGATTTCTGGGCGATTCCCCCTTGGACGTGGAAAGTTTCTCTTCTTCCCTATCCTTATTTTTTTTTTTTCTCCACTAATATGATCCTTCCCCTTCCCCTTCCTTTCTCCCCCTTTGGCTCCTCCTGCCTGGGCGACCTATTGGTGGGTGGTGAGGGGTTTTAAGGCTCCTTAAACTATTTCCTTCAAGCCTATGAGTTCTGTCTGTCCCCTAGAACAGGTACCTTTTTTTTTTTTTTTTTTTTTTGTGTTTGTTTGGGACCTTTCAAGGGGTTTGCATCCCAGTAAGTGGACTGCAAACCTCACTCTGTTCTAATTTGGAATCTCCCAAGGCTAGCGGAGGCCTGCTAAACTTTAGCTCTGTCCATATGTTAGGGGCCCTCCCTGTTATCTTACCCCCACATGTTTAGATCCACTTTTAAATGGTTTATATGGCTGGAGAAGTATTCCTATATGGTAGGTAACTCTTAGCGCTTAGTTCCCTTCCCCAACCCTTTATGTCCATAATAGTGAGCCTAGTACTGCTACATTAATACTGCTTATGTTATGTATACAACTATGCCATTTTTTCTTTTTTTAAAACCTATTCAGATATCTTGCACTCCCACAGAGGAAAATCTTGAAAATGTGACTTGTATCTCATGTATGTATTGCATTGTTTTACTGGTCCATATGTCTGCATTTTATCAATGTTATGTGTTAAATTCTAAATAAAAAATATTATTTAAAAAAAAAAAAAATGATGATGATAAAAGTAAATTGGAATGTTGTTTAAAATTGCATGCCCTATCTGAATAATGAATATTTATATTTTTGTCTAGACTGTCCCTTGAAGGTGATAAAAACACTGATGCTTTTCTGATCTATTAAACAATATTATTAAACAAAAAGGTGTATTGCTAATGTCTGGCTAGGTATCAACAAAAATACTCACATCTAAACTATCTGGTATCCTCACTGCTATTTAAACAGTGTTTTTAGATGACATGAGCAACAAATCTGATTCATTAATCCTAAGGGAACACAAAACTAGTAGTGTGAGAGAGTTGAGGGTAGTTGAGGGTAGTGTTTAAAGCTACTCTTTGGTGCAGGAGAAAGTTGACAAACACATTGTAAAATGATTCCCTTCCCCTTCACTGGAGACCAAGCCAGGAAAAAAAGAGAAAACATTTCCCAATGAAATTTTTTGACTTGTAGCAATACCATTCTTAAAGGGATTGGGTTATTTTGTACATTTATTCACAAGCTTGGTGGAGTGATAATGTGCTTAGTGTAGTAAATAATTTCAGAAGACACTGAGGTCAGTATTAGGGATTGTGGGCATAAATATGTGACCTCTTTTAGAATATTCTCATCTCTATATTAGCTGTATTCTTTAGCAGTTTGCACTGGTGTTGTACCATAGTTACAACATCTAAGGTGTTTTACATTGTTTCTACTATACAGTGGTCAAATATTATAGCCAGTAGGTAATATTACAATTGATTAGATTCCCTACTGGGATGAAAGTTCTAATTCTGTTCTAATTAGATTCTGTCATCAGATGTGATAATTATAAATGATTACAATCATATGAAGTGGAATGCTTTATACAAGAGAAATAATTATAGAAGGCATGGGTTGTAAGAGCCTGTGGATGGGTGGTGGGATAACATGATTTTTCCTTATTCATATACTCAAAGGTAAATTATACTCTATTCCATGTTAAAGAAGAATGTTTCATAATGTATTGCGGTGCTTATTTTTATAAAGAACATTCCAGTGCTGAATAAATCAAGTTTTTATGTGAGCAATGTCTCTATCTGCCTGTGAGCAGCAAAGTACCAAATGTAAACATCATGCAATTTTTGTTAGCTTCATTTTCAATTTAAGCAGCTTCTACTTACCATATGTTTCATTTAAAACTGGACTCTTTCATGTACATTATATATAGGTTGGAGTACCATATCCCCAATTAGTTTGCAGACCAATCCAATAGAGCATACCATTTTATAAGCATGGAAAACATATGAAATTAGGATGAAAACAAAGTGTAGAAAAGAAAAATGATGATTTATGAAAAATATTAATTTAACAGACTCTTTGGGGTCAATTTATTTAACCCTGGGTGGACATGATTCGCTAAGAGGTGGCGGACAAGTTAAGGAGCAGCGGTCTTACGACCGGAAACATCGGGTGGAGAAAGCAGCATTCACTGCTTATTAAATCTCTCCCATAGTTTCAAAAAGGGGTAAGCATAGGGCTCCATGTACTAAGCAGTCAGCGAGCTACCCGCAACAAATCTCGCGTCAAAACTCGCAAACTGATATGTACAAAGTTGTCAACTATGTTCAAACTCGCATCTTTAAAATTGCGAGCGTACTTATCCGCCAAACCTCGCTACCTCTCCATTTTTCACTGTAATTAGACACATTTGACCACCAACTCGCCAAAAACGAATGTACTAAAAAATCTATTTGTCCGCTCGCAACAATTTCCGCTCCCACCTCGTTATTTTTGCCTCGCCACCTTTTAGGTGGCGGGCAAGGTACAAAACAATAGGAAAGTCACTCTAGACGCCAGTCTAGACATATATAAAAGGCAGTAATATCAGCATTGTACTTACAGCATAAGTGGCGTCTAATTTGTCTCTCATTTCCATGTACATAAATTGCGCCCAATTTGTCGACTCTAATTAAAGAGTAATCTATATTTTAAATTTGTATTGTATAGTTGCCAATCTTTATAATTATTTTTATATTAATATTTATATTTATTATATCTTCTATTAGGAGATGGAGGCTACTCATGTACAGAATGTCTGTTGACTCCCTATAACAACCCACAGACCAGAAGTCAAGAACGTTTCAATGAAGCTCACCGATCTACCAGGGGGATAGTTGCTGATGCGAAAAGTGAGGATTCTTGGATTTTTAAGTGGTTTCAGATCCAGATGAAGCCATAACCAAATTGTAAATAAATATTACAAAAATAACGCTCTGTAATCACTCTTCAAATTTTTTTTAACAATAATAAAGTTGTTTAGATAAGTTGAACTTTTATAGGAGCAAAATTATATTCCCGCGCCTACTATGATGTTCGTGACACCTAGCATGTCACGTGTTAATAATTGGCCAGACAATTCAACTGAAAATTAAGTACATCAGCTTAGACGCGGCGAGCGAGGCGTCAAATTTATCAATAATCCGCCACTACTTGCGGCGGGCTAGACGTGTCTATTTATTGGGGGATTATTAGTGCATAGCGACAGCAGGCACCATTTCGCCCGCGGCGAGTAACGCCGAGTTTATCCGCGTCTACAATGATGGATGAATTGACGGCTTAGTACATGGAGCCCATAAAGTGATAATCAAAAGATGCTTACAAACAGGTGCAGATTTTCTTTTCACTTCTTATATATACTATACATATATATAAAAAATGAAGGTCTCTTTATGGCTTGCCTCCTTACAAAACTCACTACTTATTTCAATTTCAACCCCCGGACTTTGTCTGTACCCCCCCTCTGCATAATAATTATTACCAACATGGATTAGTGAACAATAAACAGCAGCTTGCTCAGAGTGTCAGTGCAGATGAAAACAGGGACTCTGCCAAATCCCCAAAGTCAAAATATGAGGAAGGTAATTCATGCATGAATGACGGTTAAAGACCCGAAAAGTTGCTTGTTGTCTGCATAACTAGTAAAGAGAAAATCACATTTCAGTGCTGTGGACATTACCTTCTTCATATATTACCAACATGGAGGGAGCAACCCCTACATAACAACTACACTTTGTGTACCAACTTTGGTCCACTTTCATATTTATAACACGCCCCTTCTTCTCCCCTCCATTAGCAACACTTTCTCACCATTACTCTGGAGAGGGCTAAACTGGATCTGCCAGTGAAGAACATGTCTAACGTGACTCTGCACTGTGTAGTGTCACAGCTTTCGCACTCAGTGGCACTTTAGGCATGTTACTCAATGGCAAATTCTATATAGCACTGGCCAGAATAGCAGGGGAAGTATGAGTCTCTAATGTAGTCAGCGACAAAGGATTTACTGGGAAAAGTGATCAACAGTGGTGTTTAAAAAAAAAAAAAAAAAATTAACATAAATCCTTGTTTTGACATTCCTAAATCCACTTATAATACAAGTTGATTCTTTAGACTCTTTGGAAAAAAAAATATCAAGGCAAGAAGAATTACTGTCAAAAGAAAATCAGAGGTCTGGTAAAAAAAGAAGTCAAAAGTAGCAGACTCTATACCCTATACAACTGAGATTTTAAATATTTACTTTGATAACATAGTAACAGTAGATGAGGTTGAAAAAAGACAGAAGTCCATCAAATTCAACCTATACAAATATAAAATACATACAAAAAGCTCCAATTAAGCTTAAATAATCCCACTAAAAGGTGACCCATTTAATACAAGCAATCATATCCATGAATTTTGTTTCTAGACAGAAATGTATCCAAACAATTTTTAAATGTATCTAGGGTATTAGCATTCACTACCTCCTTTGGTAATGAGTTCCACAATTTTATTGCTTTTACAGTGAAAAAAATCAGTTGTTTTTATGTAAAGGACGATAGGTGATATCAAGTTGATGATCAGCAATTATAATATCTTATGTCCCTTATTGACTAGTCCCCAAACAACCTAAGCACAATATGTCATGCATTGCAATTTTGACAAATTCTTTATTTTTTTATCTTGAACTTCTGATTGAATTGTAACAAATTGCTGGTTGCAGGTGCTTATCTTTGTGAAAACACGGTTTATACATAAAAGTTGCTTAATCACATGAAAAAATCTTATTAGAAAATTTTATTTTTTAAAAATAACAATAATGCTCATATTAATCCCAAGCAACAGTGGTGAAATTAATGCATGTGATTGATGTGTGCATCTGCTGCAGTATCAGGTTGATCTGCAACATTTTACAAACAGATTTCTTTTACAGGTGATACTTGAATTGCTTCATTTTTCATAAACCTAATTATAAAATAATTTAGTTAAATTGTCTGCCTCAGTAACTTTTCTGCATTTCCAAGATAAGCAACAGAAAATTTTGTCTTTGCAACATTATCAGACAAAAAGCACAAAGGTTTAGAAAGTTGTAATTAGTTTTTTTTTTACTCTAGAGCAGTGTTCTTTAAGCTAATTTTCCCTGAGCAATAACATCACATACCCTAATAACCTAACTATCGGCTAGATTACGAGTTTTGCATTAAGCTGAAAAAGCAGCGTTAACAGGTCCTATCGCTGCTTTTTCACTAGCGCTGCTATTAGGAGTCTTGCAGGTTTAGGGGCACCACACACTTTTTTGGCCTTACCGCAAACCGACTTACGTAAACTTTGTAAACCCTTTTTTCTATGGGACTTCCATAGCGCTGGTATTACGAGTCTGTCCTGGGAGGCCAAAAAGAAAGCGGTACACCATCTACCTCCAAGATCCCTAACGCATTCTAAAGTCAGTAGTTATGAGTTTTACACTACAACGCTGTAGCATAAAGCTCATAACTAAAGTGCTAAAAAGTACACTAACACCCATAAACTACCTATTAACCCTTAAACCGAGGCCCTCCCGCATCGCAAACACTATAATAACATTTTTAACCCCTAATCTGCCGCTCCGGACATTTCCGCCACTATAATAAACATATTAACCCCTAAACCGCCGCACTCCCGCCTCGCAAACACTAGTTAAATATTATTAACCCCTAATCTGCCGCTCCTAACATCGCAGCCACAATATTAAATATATTAACCCCTAAATCTAAGTCTAACCCTAACCCTAACACCCCCTAATTGAAAAATAATTAAAATAAATCTAAATAAAATTTCTATCATTAACTAAATTATTCCTATTTAAAACTAAATACTTACCTATAAAATAAACCCTAAGCTAGCTACACTATAACTAATAGTTACATTGTAGCTAGCTTAGGGTTTATTTTTATTTTACAGGCAAGTTTGTATTTATTTTAACTAGGTAGAATAGTTATTAAATAGTTATTAACTATTTAATAGCTACCTAGCTAAAATAAATTGATCTGTAAAATAAAACCTAACCTAAGTTAAACTACACGTAACACTACACTACAATTAAATAAATTAACTAAATTAAATACAATTAAATAAATTAAATTAAATTAGCTAAATCACGAAAAAAACCCACTAAATTACAGAAAATAAAAAACAAATTACAGATCTTTAAACTAATTACACCTAATCTAATAGCCCTATCAAAATTAAAAAAAAAAAAAAAAAAAAAACCCTAGCCTAAACTAAACTATCGATAGCTCTTAAAAGGGCCTTTTGCGGGGCATTGCCCCAAAGTAATCAGTTCTTTTACCTGTAAAAAAAAATACAAACATCCCACCAACAGTAAAACCCACCACCCACACAACCAACCCCCCAAATAAAATACTAACTAAAAAAACCTAAGCTCCCCATTGCCCTGAAAAGGGCATTTTGATGGGCATTACCCTTAAAAGGGCATTTAGCTCTTTTGCAGGCCCAAAGCCCTAACCTAAAAAATAAACCCACCCAATAAAAAAAAATCCTAACACTAACCCCCAAAGATTCACTTACCGGGAGAAGTCTTCATCCAAGCGGCAAGATGTCCTCAACGAAGCCGGCAGAAGTGGTCCTCCAAATAGGCAGAAGTGGTCCTCCAGACAGGCAGAAGTCTTTATCCAGACGGCATCTTCTATCTTTATCCTTCCGGCATGGAGCGGGTCCATCTTCAAGACATCCGACGTGGAGCATCCTCTTCAAATGACGGCTTCTTCCTAATGATTATCTCTTCAAGTGACATCATCCAAGATGCAATTAAGCCAATAGGATTGAGCTGGCAATAGGATTGAAGTTCAATCCTATTGGCTGATTGCATCAGCCAAAATGATTTTTTCTAACTTAATTCCGATTGGCTGATAGAATTCTATCAGCCAATCGGAATCTAAGGGATGCCAGCTTGGATGACGTCACTTAAAGAGATATTCATTACAAAGAAGCTGTCGTTTGAAGAGGATGCTCCGTGTCGGATGTCTTGAAGATGGACCCGCTCCGCGCCGGAAGGATTAAGATAAAAGATGCCATCTGGATGAAGAATTCTGCCCATCTGGAGGACCACTTCTGCTGGCTTCATTGAGGACATCTTGCCGCTTGGATGAAGACTTCTCCCAGTAAGTGAATCTTCGGGGGTTAATGTTGGGATTTTTTTAAGGGTGTATTGGGTGGGTTTATTTTTTAGGTTAGGGCTTTGGGCCTGCAAAAGAGCTAAATGCCCTTTTAAGGGCAATGCTCATCCAAATGCCCTTTTCAGGGCAATGTGGAGCTTAGTTTTTTTAGTTAGTATTTTATTTGGGGGGGGGTTTGGTTGTGTGGGTGGTGGGTTTTACTGTTGGGGGGTTGTTTGTATATATTTTTTTACAGGTAAAAGAGCTGATTACTTTGGGGCAATGCCCCGCAAAAAGGCCCTTTTAATTTATTTAATTAATTTAATTGTAATTAATTTAGTTAATTTATTTAATTGTAGTGTAGTGTTAGGTGTTATTGTAACTTAGGTTAGGTTTTATTTTACAGGTCAATTTGTATTTATTTTAGCTAGGTAGTTATTAAATAGTTAATAACTATTTAATAACTATTCTACCTAGTTAAAATAAATACAAACTTCCCTGTAAACTAAAAATAAACCCTAAGCTAACTACAATGTAACTATTAGTTATATTGTAGCTAGCTTAGGCTTTATTTTATAGGTAAGTATTTAGTTTTAAATAGGAATAATTTAGTTAATGATAGAAATTTTATTTTAATTATATTTCAATTATTGGGTGTTAGGGTTAGACTTAGGTTTAGGGGTTAATACATTTAATATAGTGGCGGCGATGTTGGGGGTGGCAGATTAGGGGTTAATAAGTGTAGATAGGTTGCGGCGACATTGGGGGCTGAAGATTAGGGTTTAATAAATATAATGTAGGTGGCGGCGATGTTGGGGGCAGCAGATTAGGGGTTAATAAATATAATGTAGGTGGCGGCGGTGTCCAGAGTGGCAGATTAGTGGTAATAAGAATAATGTAGGTGTCGGTGATGTCAGGGGCGGCAGATTAGGGGTTAATACGTGTAAGATTAGTGGTGTTTAGACTCAGGGTTCATGTTAAGGTGTTAGGTGTAAACATAAAATGTGTTTCCCCATAGAAATCAATGTGGCTGTGTTACTGAGTTTTATGTTGCTTTTTTGCAGGTGTTAGACTTTTTGTCAGCCGTCTCTCCCCATTGATGTCTATGGGGAAATCTTGCACGAGCACGTACGACAAGCTCACCACTGACTTAAGCAGCGCTGGTATTGGAGTGCGGTATGGAGATGAATTTTGCTCTACGCTCACTTCTTGCCTTTTAAAGCCGGGTTTAGAAAAACCTGTAATACAAGCGCTGCATGTAAGTGAGCAGTGAGAGAAAACTGCTCGTTAGCACCGCATAGCTCCTAACGCAAAATTCGTAATCTGGCCGTATTTTACTTAGTATTAAAATGTAATCTACATAACATATAGGGCTAGCTTATAAGTGGCGCAGTAGTTTTTTTTCATAATCGCAAAAACATAGCTTGTGTTAAGTTTCTTGCTCTAGTCGGGTTGCGTCCATATTAAAAGTTTCAAAAACTCCCGTCCAAAAATCTCTAACCATTTATTTACTTACGTCCATTAAGCTTGAAATTGCAAAAGCGTGGAAACAAAAATCGCCCCCCTCCATCGCACAAATCATCACAACTATAAACTTTATTTTAAGCATGGAATCATACTCCTACTCGGTTTTAGATAAAACGGACGCTTATTACGAGATCTGGGCACCCTGGATAGAGAAATTCCCCTGCTGAGACATTTGGATAATCACTGCTGTTACTCCCCCCTCCCCTGCTGCCCCCCCTTCCTCCCTCCCTTTCCCCTCTAATAATCTTCGAGAGGTATTTAACTATGAGGTATAAAATGGAAAATGTGAAATAATTGCATAGACGCCTTTGTTTAGTTTATATCTGGAAGTTAGTAGCCATATTTGTACTGTTATTTGCTGCTTATTATATATACCAGGTATTCACTACCTTTGCTTATTTTTGTCTTGTTCCATTTAACATACTTGTTGTTAATTATATTCCATGTATAACTATTTTAGCATGGTCTGTATTATTATGTGGACGTATGTGATATCTATGTATGCTGACATCACTTTCTCAATAAAAAAGTTTATTTAAAAAAAAAGTTTCAAAAAAAGTATTTTGCGCTAGCGGTAACCAGAAAAAAACGAACTTAATTTTCTGTGTGAGCATGCATGTATTCCCCCATAGAAATCAATAGAGAAAAAAAAAGTGGAAAAAAAACTAACACCCGAGATCATGTAAACTCCATCTCATATTCGGATTCCCCAAAGAAGATAATAGAGAGAAAAAAAATTGTTGGAAAAAAAAACTAACACCCATTGCGCAAATAACATAGCATATTTACATTAGCAAATCTGAAAGATTTACAGGAAACACATAGCTAAAATATGTATTAAATATGAATATTGCATAAATATGCTTTATCATGTTTTCAGCTACTTAATGGCAAAGGGCAATAATGCACTTGAATATATGTCTATTTATGTGAACATATATATTAATGTTTTTATATGTGTATATATGACTGTAGATACACACACACATATATATATATATATATATATATATATATATACATGCACTTATCGTATATTTTATTAGGTACAATGGTGCTCTATTGGATTCAAATCTGGTGACTGTGGTGGCTATTGGAGTACAGTGAACTCATTGTCATGTTCGAGAAACCAGTTTGAGATTATTTCAGTTTAGTGAGACGGTGCATTATCCTGCTGGAAGTAGCCATCAGAAGATGGGTACACTGTAGTCATAAAGGGATGGACATGGTCAGCAACAATGGCGTTTAAACGATGTTCAATTGGTACTAAGGGGCCCAAAATGTGCCATGAAAAATATCTTCCACACCATTACACCACCACCACCAGCCTGAACCGTTGATACAAGGCAGGATAGATCCATGCTTTCATGTTGTTTACACCAAATTTTGACCCTATCATCTGAATGTCACAGCTGAAATCAAGACTCATCCAACCAGGCAACATTTTTCAATCTTCTTTTGTCCAATTTTGGTGAGCCTGTGCAAATTGTAGCTTCAGTTTCCTATTCTTAGCTGAAGGGGGCTGCACCCAGTGTGGTCTTCTGCTGCAGTAGCCTATCTGCTTCAAGGTTTGATGTGTTGTGCATTCAGAGATGGTATTCTGCATACCTTGGTTGTAACAAGTGGTTATTTGAGTTACTGTTGCCTTTCTATCATCTTGAACCAGTCTGCCCATTCTCCTCTGACCTTTGACATCAACATGGCATTGTCGTCCACACAACTGCCGCTCACTGGATATTTTCTCTTTTTTGGACCATTCTCTGTAAACTCTAGAGATAAAGCAAGCATTGTTTAAAAAAAAAAATACCAATTTGGCTTACCACAGATTTGGAACTATTATATACTGTACATAAGAATAATGATACATGTTGCATACATGGTGGGGGGGGGGGATGATGATAGCTGATAAGATAATGTGATGAATGTGACAGTGATGTGGGTGTGTACTAGTTATGCTAATTAGTGGTGTAAATATCTGCTGATGGTGTGAAGCATGTGTGTATTATCCAATATGTGATAATAAAAATAAAAAAAAAAATCTATTGACCAATAAAATAACTTCAAATCAGACATCTCATTGATAACTTTGAGTGCACAGACTGTAACTTTAAGATCAAATATAGCTCAGATGTATTGAACTTAGCATATCTGTCACCATGAGATGTTTTATATTCCTGTCTTTATCCATGCATGAGGTATGACCAAAATATTGTTTATTACAAAATGTGCACTTTATTATATATATTACAAATGTGGAATTACAAGCCAAGTGCCTTTAAACATTGTATAATGCTGTTGTGAAGTTCGAAATAAAGTTGTTTCCGACATGAAAATATTCACATGACTTGCACGGCTATAAGTGAGTGCTCCTGTTCTTGTTTTATATATAGATAGATAGATACACACATACATATATATATCACACTGAAGCTGCTGTTTGCGTCTCAGACACACATGGGGCGGCCACGCTGTCATCCCAGGCATGTTGTGTTTGTGCTATGGGTTTATCAGGTGGGTCCTGCATAAGTTGACAGACATGCGTTATTGTGTATTCTACAAGTATTGGTTAGATACATAAGCCTTAGACTGCATTCATAATCGTTTTGTTTTGTCCTATCTTTGCCACATTAGGCTATATGATTACACTGTATAGTACGCCATTTTTTGAAGTAACTACAAGCTATGATCTGGTAACTCTGCCTATGATATTATCTGATAGTGACACTTTAGATTGTTTAACTAGTTGTTGTATTCAGATTCTCCAGGGGGCTGGCAGTGTACACATTTCATATACACTTAGATACAAACACTATTACACTTGTTCAGAGATACAATATATGTGTTAGGGGACACACAGATATATTTTTATGCACTTCACTTACTTTGAAAGTAGGAGGATTCACATGCTACTCTCCTTATTTTTAACCTAGTAATACGATATGGTTTCACTATATTTGTTTGTCCTGTTCACTATATATGGTTATATGTATAGATTGCTTTACAATATAAGTTTGTACACATGTGTTTTGATATGATGCCTAGTATGATTTTTAATATGTTTCTTATATACATGAATGTGGATATTACATAGGCTGTTTAATAATAATGAGCAACACTCATCACATGATTAGAATGTTGTTGAGGATCACCATGGTAACCGTTTTGGCGCAATTTTCACTGGGAGGGGTTTGTTTGGCTTTATATGTTCAGTCACTTGTAGTTTGGTTTTGTCTGAGGAAGGGGAGTGTGTCCCCGAAACATCACGCTTATTAAAAGTTTTCTTTTGAATTAAAGACCAGTGAGTGCCTTCCTTCAACGTGTATGTATATATATATATATATATATATATATATATATACAAAAAGTAAAAAAAGAATCCAGGGGTTTTCTCCAAGTCCATTAAAACATGGAAGTTTATTTCATCATTTAAAAAGATAGGCTTAAAAAAACAGAGCTAGCCAATGGTTAAAAAAGTCAACACCTTGTCTTACATGTTTCAGCCTCCACGGCCGTAATCATAGACATGCTCCCTTAGTGTATGGGAGGTGTTCTTATAGGGCTTTCCTCCGCCCAGTTAAAAACAATACTTATTAACCCATTAATTACCAACTATTGATAGTTATACAAAAAATGCAATATAAATACATAATAAAATTAATAAATACATTTGGTATCATTGGCTATTTACATTTGTGGTTTACATTCATAAAATGAAATAGAATAAAGGCCAAATCAGAGTGAAAATACAGTAAAAAGCAGCTCATTCAAAGTATATTCATAATAACCTAGACTGTTATTAAGCAGCTGATAGATTATTTATACCATTTACTAACACAACTTTTATCTGGTTTTTAGTTTTTATCTGGTTTTTAGAGCAGCAGCATATATCATCAAAGAAAATAGATAGAATATTTATAATGTTATTGACACACCATTATTATGCATATACTATACATTACATGTCCAATCTGTCCATCAACTGTTTAGAGATATAACACATTTACATAAATATGCTTAATATATACCAAACCTATCCCATATATTCTATTCATTTATTTCTAAATATAGACAAAGGGGAAAAATATAGAAAGACAAAAATAAAAGGACAATATAGTACTTGGATTACATCTGCATAAATCCTGGTTAATTATTATTGTTGCTTTTGTTTTGCTTTGTCATTATTTAAATTTTATTTCTATTTCATTATTGCTGTTTCCTAAGGATTTTAGAAGGGCAGGGGATCTGACCCACAAGCTCACTCCCAGTAATTAATCGCATCAAATTGTGAGTTAAATCCTCCAGGGACCAAAGTTTTTAGCTTGTGGATCCAATAGATCTCCTGCCTCTCCAAAATCCTCAGTTTACTGCCACCTCTGCGGGGCACATTGATGCTCTCAATGGCATTCCATTTGAAGTGCTGTACCTGCTTATTGTGCACGTGAATAAAGTGTCTTGATAAGGCTGAACATTTAACTTCATTAGGTATATACCCCAAATGTTCTTTTATTCGGGAACGTACATCTCTTGTCTTTAAACCAATATACTGCTTCTTATGTTGAGTGCATTCCACTAGATAGATCACATAAGTGGAAGTACACTTAACACAGCCTCTTGTCGAGAAAGTTTCGTTTGTAACAAAATAAGTAAAGTTATTACCCTGTTTTATGTATGTACAAGACTTGCAGCGTGGTACGCCACATTTATAGGTTCCTCCAACCTCCAACCAAGAACTTTGTGCTTCAGTTATAGGCAACATGCTTGGTGAAAGCATGATGCCTATAGTTATATTTTTAGAGTATACAAAATCACATCCCTGTTGAACAATATCTTTCAGATCATCATCACCATATAAAATGGGCAGGTACTTTTTGATGATATGGCACACTCCAGAATATTGATTAGAGAATTTTGTGACAAATCTTAGGTTTTTTCTATCACATCCTTGTTTTTTATTTTTGAATAGTGATTTTCTATCCATGGTTTCTACCTCTTTGTACAGTTGATCATCCCCACGTTGTAACCTCTGTCAATGAACCTTTGTCTCAAGTCTGCTGACTCTTTAACAAAGTCAGAGTGTAAAGTACAAATGCGCTTCACGCGCAGGAACTGTCCTTTGACAATCCCCTTGTATACATGTTGAGGATGTCCACTGTGCGCATGTAGCAAACTATTGCCTGCTATTTCTTTACGATGTAAGGACATGGTAACCTCTCTTGTTGGGGGTGCTGCTCTCAATACTAGATCCAGGAACACAATCTCCGACTTGTGCCAGCAGTGGGTGAACTCCAAACCCTTATCATTATAGTCCATAAAACAGTTAATGGACTGTTCATCCCCATGCCACACAAGTAAGAGATCATCAATAAACCTCCTATAAAAATGAATATGCTTAATGAAGGGATTACCATCTGCAAAGACGTGGAACAGCTCCCACCAACCCATAAACAGGTTGACATAGGAGGGGGCAAACTTAGCCCCTATAGCTGTTCCACGCCTCTGCAGATAGAAATCTCCCTCAAACATAAAAAAATTGTGACTCAAAAGAAATTCAACTACACGGACAATATATGTTTTAAATGCATCTGTTAGATCAGTATAGGTATTGAGGAAGAAAGCAATCGCCTCAAGTCCTTTACAGTGCGGTATAGCCGAATAAAGGGACACAATGTCTATAGTCAGCCATACAAATCCTGGCTGCCATTCCAAATTTTCAGTTAATCTCAGGACATGAGAGGTGTCCCTGATATAGCTAGGAAGTTTGTTAACAAGCGGCTGCAAATACATGTCAAGCCATTCAGAAACTGGCTCAAGCAATGAACCAATCCCTGCCACAATCGGACGGCCTTTAACATCTTGTAAACCTTTGTGCACCTTTGGAATATATATATATGAATAATATAAATATTCCTAATACCCCTCATCTAATTGAAACAATATTTTTACAAGTGCAGTTGTGGCACCGTGGGTTCCAGGCAGTTTGCTATAGATTTTCTAGCACCATAGTAGTTACATAGCATAATTTCTTAATTTGATTGCAAATATATAACAACAATAATATAAATTATACGATTTCTTAGTGGCTGGATATATTGCACACAGTGCATGTCTGTTTCCTATACTGTTATTAGTATACTAACTGTATTACATAGATCGTTGAACAGTGTACCCCTCATCAAACTGAAATTATATTTGTTATTACAGTGGGGGCACCGGGGCTTTCTAGAGCATCATAATAATTACGTAGCATATGTTTCACTTGGGTTTAAAATATATAACAGAAAAAATAATAATTTCTCACTGGCTGGCTATATTACACACAATTCGTGTTTCTAACCTAAACTGTTACTAGTATACTATCTGTATTACATATATCATAGCATGATGTACCCCTCATCTAATTGAAGTATTTGCTATTGCAGTGGGGGCACCAACAACAAAAAAACTAATAGCTAATAATAAATAATTATTTTATTTTGCCATAAAATTGTTACTCGGACAGAGTGTACTATGTTTCCAGCTCTTTTTCCCCACTACTGCCACTACCACCAGTAGTACCACTGCCATTAGCACCATCACTACCAGTGATGACCATGTATGCATCTACTGAGCAGAAGTGGAACATTCACTGTTGCGTCTGATTCACAGAGTCAAATACCATTTTAAAGGCCATTGTGTGCTGCTACTTAGCTTAAACAAATAGAAGAGCAGCAGCAGTTGCAGCAGTAGGGTCATCTTTAGCACCTGCTGTAGCATGCAATCGCATGTTCACTAGGAGTAGGAGATATGCAGGGCCAACCACTTTCATGACTAGTAGCAGCAGCAGCATGAGCAGCAATGAGGGATGTCTAAGCCCACCCATAAAACTAAAGAGGACAGTGAGGGAAACTTTAGGGGAAGGTGCTCAATTGACATTGTTTGACTCCAGGCCTAGTAGGAGGATTGAGAGTTGTTCCTTGTACATCAGCTCTTTAGAAAGTCTACTCACAAAACTAACTGCACTAGTGTTTGCATCAGTGCCACCATCGGTTCTACCACTGCCAGTTCCACCACTCTCCTGATTCCCTCCATGTTTTATAGAAGCAGACAGTTGGGTTTTACAATGTGAAAGGCTTTCTATGAGTAACTGCAGCAGCAGCAAGGCAGACACTGCAGGAGTAGTAGATGATCACATAATACCATGCAGTCAGGAACAAGAAGGAAGCATTGAGTAAATTTCCCCAGTCTAGGTTTCCCCAGTCTCTGTTTTTGACAATAAGGATATTACTGTGACTCCCAGCTTGTCTTCTATAGCCTTTTAACTGGACCAAGAGGAACTTAATTATGAGCCTGATAAAATGGTGGAGGAAGGTATTCCACCACAGAGTCCATGCATGACGGGCAGCAGCACAACCTTTTCCCCGCTTTTCACATATTTTGGTTGCATTAATGTGTTCTAGAATAATGATGATAGCCGGACACAACATTTGCTTTTAGTGAACAAATATTAACATTGTATTTAATATAATGTAAAAGTTCAATACCAAGTATAATATTGACAGGAAGAGGTTTTATAGACCCAAAAGTCACAACAGAATTAGAAGACAAGTTCCTGAAAGTTAACAGCTTGTGATTTGTGGTTCATATGATCTCTTAATGCTTAAATTATGGGGGTTAAACATTGCCATGAAACATCAAAACAAACATACAACTAGTTTACGAGTTTTGCGTTATGAGTGAAAAAGCATCGTTATGCTTCATAACGATGCTTTTTCCCTAACGCTGCTATTACAAGTCTTGTCAGAATAGGTGTACCGCACACCTTTTTGGCCGTCACGCAACGTCAGTACCGCACTTTTAAAAAAGTTCTTTTTCAAAGGGTCTCCCATAGCTCTGGTATTGCGAGTTTTGCTGTGAGGCCAAAAAGTGAGCAGTACAGCCTAAAATGACAAGACCCGTACCGCCATCTAAAGCCAGTAGTTATGAGTTTTATGCTACAAAGCTGTATCATAAAACTCATAACTAAACTGTCACAAAGTACACTAACACCCTTAAACTACCTATTAAGCCTTAAAACGAGGCCCTCCCGCATCGCAAATACTAAAATAAAAATATTAACACCTAATCTGCCACTCCGGACATCACCGCCACTTAAAAAATGTATTAACCACTATTCCCCCGCTCCCCGACATCGTCGCCACTATAATAAACCTATTAACCACTAAACCGCAAGCCCCCCACAACGAAATATACTAAAATAAACTATTAACCCCTAAACATAACCCTAACCCTAACGTAACCCTATGCCTAAGTTTAACCCTAACCCTAACACCCCCTAACTTAAATATAATTAAAATAAGATAAAACAAAATACTTACCTATAAAATAAAATCTAAACTAGCTACAAAATAACTAATAGTTATATTGTAGCTAGCTTAGGTTTTATTTTTATTTCACAGCTAAGTTTGTATTTATTTTAACTAAGTAGACTAGTTAGTAAATAGTTATTAACTATTTACTAACTACCTAGTTAAAATAAATACAAATTTACCTGTAAAATAAAACCTAACCTGCCTTACACTAAAACCTAACATTACAATAAAACAAAATAAATTAAATTAATAAAATACAATTATGTAAATTACAAAAAAATAAATAAAAAACGAAATTATCAAACTTAAAAATGAATTACTCCTAATATAATAGCCCTATAAAAATAAAAAAGCCCACACAAAATAAAAAAAATCCTAGCCTACACTAAACTGACAATGGCCCTTAAAAGGGCCTTTTGCGGGTCATTGCCCCCAAGAAATCAGCTCTTTTACCTGTTAAAACAAAATACAAACAGCCCCCAACAGTAAAACCCACCACCCATCCAACCAACCCCCCCAAATATAAACCTATCTAAATAAACCTAAGCTAACCATTGCCCTGAAAAGGGCATTTGGATGGACATTGCCCTTAAAAGGGCATTTAGCTCTTTTACATTGCCCAAACTCTAAGCTAAAAATAAACCCTTAAAAAAACGTAACACTAACCCTGACGATCCACTTACAGTTTTCGAAGACCAGACATCCATCCTCATCCAGGCAGCAGAAGTCTTCATCCAAGCGGGCAGAAGTCCTCATCGAAGCTGGCAGAAGTCTTCATCCAGATGGCATCTTCTATCTTCATCCATCCGGCACGAGTGGGTCCATCTTCAAGACATTCGGCGTGGAGCATCCTCTTCTTAGGATCGCCGCTGTTAAATGAAGGTTCCCTTTAAGTGACGTCATCCAAGATGGTGTTCCTTACATTCCGATTGGCTGATAGAATTCCATAAGCCAATAGGAATTAAAGGGGAAAAAATCCTATTTGCTGTTGCAATCAGCCAATAGGATTGAGCATTCATCCTATTGGCTGATCCAATCAGCCAATAGGATTGAGCTCTCATTCTATTGGCTGTTCCAATAGGATGAAAGCTCAATCCTATTGGCTAATTGCAACAGCCAATAGTATTTTTCCCCTTTAATTCCTATTGGATGATGGAATTCTATCAGCCAAACGGAATGTAAGGGACGCCATCTTGGATGAGTCACTTAAAGAGAAACTTCATTTTCCAGCATCGATAGTATAAAGAGGATGCTCTTCGCCGGATGTCTTGAAGATGGACCCGCTCTGCGCCGGATGGATGACGATAGAAGATGCCGTCTGGATGAAGACTTCTGCCGGCTTCGATGAGGACTTCTGCCCACTTGGATGAGACTTTTGCCGCCTGGATGAGGATGGATGTCTGTTCTCGAAAACTGTAAGTGGATCGTTGGGTGTTCGTGTTAGGTTTTTTTTTTTTTTTTTTTTTTTTTTTAATTTTTTAAACAAGCTTTATTGACAAAGAAAATTGAAATAACATACATTCAAGCCGTGCTTGATATTTGGTCATCAGTAATACAAAACAATACCTCTGGACATTAATAAATTTAGCTTAACACATCTTTCACCTACTTTCGGGTGTATCAAAGAGACGGAATGTCCAAGAGTAAAAGAATACAAGGAACAAGCCAGCTGTGAAGTCCAAAGCTTGTGGTTTTTCTTTTTCAAATAAACAAAAATCAGATAATAAAACAACGAAAGAAAAAGAAAAAAGAGAATGAAAAAGCAAAACAAAATGTAACATGTTACGTAACTTGTATGTTTATAATAATACATTATGAGATGAGAGTTGCGATGCAGAGTACTTTGTATATCATGGGTTATGGAGTATACAGTCGTCAAGAAGCTTAAAGCCTATAAGTCCGGGTATCCGTCAGGGCCCAGAATCAGAGAGGGGATATGGAGATGTCAGTTATTCATCAAGTGGACCCAACAACCCCATGAATATAGGTCTCCCAATAGAGGGACATTGCACAGTAAAAGTCAAGTCTGTTAGTTTGGATGTAGTGGTACTTCTCAAGGGATAGTAGGAGTGTAACATTTTGCATCCAGCTTTTTGTGGTCGGGACGGCTCTCTGTTTCCATAGTCTAGGTACTAATTGTTTTGCGCTGCTAAGCATGATATATAATAATTTGGATTTATATTTACATTTGATTCGTGGGGGTTTGTTGAAAAGCAGAATCAGAGGGTCTAAAGGAATCTCGTGTACAAGGGCTTTTTGGATCTCAGTGTGAATGCTTTTCCAAAAGGGTTGGAGAACTGGACAGTCCCACCATATGTGGTATAAAGTGCCTACATGTCCACAGCCTCTCCAGCACAGAGGGTCAGAGAGTCCATGAATTTTGGCCAGCCTACTGGGGTATAAGTACCACCTGCATAATAGTTTCATGTTTGTCTCGGTGATGTTCATTGAGGATGGTGCTTTCCCCATATGTTGAAAGATGGAGTCCCATGTCTCAGAGGGGACACTAAAGCCCAGTTCCGTTTCCCAGGTTCGGGTGTATGATGGAAGATTTCTAGAGTGTATAGATGATAAAATCTTATAAGTCAAGGAAAGGGTTCCCCTCGTTGGCTGTGTGGACCAGCAAAGTGTTTCAAAGGGGTTTAAACTCCTAACTATATTAGCCCTATCTTTATGGTGTGAGATAAAATGGGACAGTTGGAGGTATTCAAACCAATTGTTAAAGTATGGGATATTTCTCTCTGCCAACGTGGACCTGGGTAAGATACTACCCTCCTCTAGTAAGGAGAAGCAGGGTAGCCCTGCTGCTATACTATATGTCCCATTCGCCCATACCTGCAGGCAAGGGGGAAGGGCTTTATTATGGCAAAGGGGGGTTAATGGGGAAGGTACCGTAGACACCCCCTTTATGGATTTAGTAAGGCGATCCCATGTCAGAAAAGTGTCTATTATCAGGGAGGTGGGGGATTTCCACGGGGCTCTGTCTCGTTTGTGTAGCCAGCATTGTGTGCCTAAACTTTTTGAGCCAGTTAAGTCATGTTCGAGCCTCACCCATTCTTTGTCTTGCGCGTTTTTGCACCAATCTATAATTCTAGTGAGAAAGGCTGCTTGCTGATAGAACAGAAGGTTAGGAACTCCAAGTCCTCCTCTATTGCGGGGCCTATAAAGTGTGGCCTTTGCAATTCTAGGACGTTGGTGCGCCCACAGGAAGGCATTGACTAATTTTTGCGCTGAGCTGATGTAGTGCTGAGGTAGATAGATAGGGACTGTCTGGAACAAATAGAGGAAGCGCGGAAGAATGCTCATCTTGAAAGCATGTGCTCTACCGAGCCAAGATAAGCATTTATTCTGCCAGCCCTTCAGTTCTGCCTTGACAGACTCAAACAGAGCCTGATGATTCAATTGGAACAGGGAATCCTGTGCGTTCGAGAGTTGAATTCCTAAGTATTTGATGGAGGTGTGCTCCTGTCGGAATAAGTATTGCTCTGAAATCTGGTTGGCCCTGTGGTCTGAAAGCCCTACACTTAAAAATTCCGACTTCAACATGTTAATTTTGAAATTAGATAGGGAACTATATCTCTCTATGACAGGAATTAGGGAGGAAAGTGATTCCAGGGGTGAGGTTAGAGTAAAAAGGACGTCATCTGCGTACATTGTAGTTTTGTACTGAGTGTCACCTATTTGAATCCCTTTTATTCCTGAATTTTTCCTAACATTAGCAGCTAGGACCTCCATAGCCAAAACGAACAGCAG
The DNA here is from genome assembly GCF_027579735.1 of Bombina bombina. Classification (NCBI taxonomy): domain Eukaryota; kingdom Metazoa; phylum Chordata; class Amphibia; order Anura; family Bombinatoridae; genus Bombina; species Bombina bombina. Next base: position 393,500,726 of record NC_069500.1, read on the forward strand.
GGGGGAAAGAGGACAGCCCTGTCTTGTACCGTTAAGGATGGGAAAGGGGTCTGATAAAGAATCATTTAGCTTAATCCGGGCTTTAGGAGTATGATATAAGGCAAAAATTTTCCCTATAAGTTTCTCTCCCATTCCAAAACGTGCTAATGTGAGTTTTAAGAATTGCCAATCTAATCTATCAAACGCCTTTTCGGCATCAATGGCTAGAAAGATAGAGGGAATGGAATGAGTTTTTGCATAATCAAGGAGATTGAGGATCTTAATAGTGTTGTCTCTCGCCTCTCGGCGAGGGACAAAGCCCACTTGGTTTAGGTGGATTAGTTGGGGTAGCAGTTTGTTGAGTCTTAAGGCGATGAGTTTTGCGTACAATTTGATGTCAACGTTTAGAAGTGAAATAGGGCGAAAATTAGCGGGGGAGTTAGTAGGTTTGCCCGGTTTGGGGATCACTGTAATGTGGGCTTCTAACATTGAGGAAAGAAAAGGGTGCGTCTGGTCGGCAGTGTTAAAGACCGTGCATAGGTGGGGAATCAAGATTGGTGCAAATTTCTTATAATAGGAAGCCGTAAACCCGTCAGGGCCTGGGCTCTTACCTGATGGTAACTGTTTAAGGGCTACGGCAATTTCTGCTGCCGAAAAGGGAGACTCGAGATCAGCTGCCTGCGCTTCTGTTAACTGAGGTAAGGGGGTGTCTAAGAGGTATGCTTTAGTGGTATTATCGTCATTGCTTGAAGCATTTAGTCTCGGTAGGTTATAAAGTTTTGAATAATAAGCTAAGAATTGGGAGAGTATCTCCGGGGTCGTATTGACCGTCTTTTCTGATGGTGATTTAATTTCGGTAACAAAGGTTTTTAGTTTTTTAAGTTTTAAGGAGCGTGCAAGGAACTTTCCTGCTCTGTTACTCTCGAAGTAAAATTTTTGTTTAGTTTTTAGAGCTAGTGTGTTAGCCTCCTGCATTAGCTGTTCTTGTACTGTTTGCCTAGCTTTGTCAAGTTCTTCGAGGGTGCGTGTGTCTGTTGGGTTCAATTTATGTTGGTGTTCCAATTTAGCTAGGAGGTCAGTGGATGATTTGTAAAGCAACCGTGCTTTTTGCCTGATGTACGCTTTATATTTAATGAACTCTCCTCTGATATAGCATTTGTGGGCTTCCCAGACCACAAGGGGGTCTGTCTCTGGTAGTGAGTTTAGTTGAAAATATTCCGGAAGCCTCTTCTCTATTTTGTTTTTAAAATCAGGGTAGTTTAACAAATTATCATCTAATTTCCATATAAAGGAGGGCTGTGGTGCAGAGGGCCATATCAATTGTGTCAGCACAGCAGAGTGGTCAGACCAGACTGTGTGTGAAAGTTTAGAGGTGAGGACATAAGACAAGCCTTTTTGGTTTGTAAGGAGGTAATCGATTCTACTGTATGAACGATGTGGAGAGGAGAAAAAGGTGTAGTCCCTTCTAGTTGGATGTTTAAATCTCCATGTGTCAAAAATTGTCTGTTCGTACATGAGTTTCCATAATTGTTTAAGTGTATTTTTAGATGTGGAAGGCATTGGATTTGTGGTGTCCATATCCGGGTGTATGGGTATATTAAAGTCACCTCCAATGTAGAGTGTTCCTATAGTGTGATCTAAAATCCGTGCAAAATGTTTTTTGAAAAAGGGGAGTTGATTTTTGTTCGGGGCATATAGATTTACTAGAGTGGCTGGTGAGCCAAACAACAGACCAGTCACACACAAAAACCTCCCCTCCGTGTCCGTATATGTTTGAATCGGGGTAAAGGAAATGTGCCTGCTTATAAAGATGCTCACTCCATTTCTTTTGTGATCAAAGGAGTTGTGGAAATGTTGTGTATAGTGTCCCCCAAAATATTTTGGTTCCTTAAGTTTTAGGAAGTGCGTTTCCTGTAGGAATAAAATATCACCTCCTTTGCGACGGAGGTCTAACATAGCCATAGAACGCTTCTGTGCTGAATTAAAACCTCTCACGTTCTGGCTTATCAAAGTAATGTTCTTGCTGTTAGAAGTCATGGTTTGTCGGTGCGGGAATGTCTGTCAATTTGTATAGGTGTCTATTCAGTGAAGTCTTGATGACAAGCAGTGTGTGCATACTCCATTTCAGCTGTAACCCAAAGTCTGCATTTCTCATACGTAACATAAACATCAAAAACAGGTAATAACCTAAAAGTGAGCAGTGACATTTACATCTAAACAAAAAATATCTTAGTGAAAATAACGCCATAAAACGTTTATTACTTACGAGGAGGCAGTAGCCAGCTCCACATAAAAGTATATAATAAGGTCTAACAAGTGCCCATGTTTCACATTTACATAACAGTAATAAAGATAAACAGGCTTAATCTGTGACATTATGCATGATAAACGAGCCAAACTGTTTTACTTAATAACAAGAGCTTTTTAGTAATTATAACAGTGAAGGCAGAAGGAAAAAGAAAAACAAAAGGATACTTATCGGCATCCAACAGGGCAGAACTTCGAAAATCAAACAAACAAGGATAACACCAACTGTGCTATTGTTCAGGCAAACTTTACCAGGTCTCTGGTTAGGGGTCACAAGACTCAGCTTACATCTCATCCTCCCAGACTAGGGCTCTGGAGGGAGCATCAAGGAGAGGAACTTGGAGACCTGGTTGTTGGATGAGCTCTTTGCTTATGGGAAACCTTTTGCCAGCCTCCTCGATCTGTCCCAGCTGGTCTTTTCTTTGGGGGTTCTTGAGAGTCCTCCGTAGGTGTTTCAATGGGGGTCTCAATCTCTAGGGCCGAGCAGAAATCCCCAACATCTTTCAGAGATTTACAGTTTAACTTCCTGTTTCCATGTAGGACATATAGGTGAAAAGGAAAGCCCCATCTGTATAGGATCCTCTTTTGTCGTAAAAGTGTGGTCAGTGGAGCCAGTTCCCTTCTTCTTTGTAAAGTCCTTTGTGATAAATCTTGGAAGAATTGTAGAACGACACCTCTAAACTTAACCGGCTGGTTCTTACGGGAGAGGTTCAGGAGCTCCTCTTTTTCTCCGAAGTCTTTGAACTTCATAATGACATCCCTTGGGGGTGCTGTGTCGGGAGGTTTGGGCCTCAGGGCTCTGTGGGCTCTGACCCAAGGGATGTCTGTAGTCGGTGAGGTGTTCTTCAGGTGAGCAAAGAGAGCTGGAAAATAAGTCGGGAAATCTTTCGGGAGTACCGACTCAGGAATACCTCTTATTCTAAGATTTTTCCTGCGGCTGCGATTTTCCAGGTCTTCTATCTTGTCATGTAGATCAGATAGCAGCTCGGTATGATGTTTTGTTACATTCTGAGTCGTATTAATTTCTCCTTGCAAGTGGTCTGTAAATTCCTCTAATGCTTCCACTCTATTGCCCATAGAGTGCAGGTCCTGTTTCAATTCCGCTATTTCTTCGCGTATACATGAGCGGATTATGTCTGCAATGTCCTGCTTAGACGCCAGTGTGGAGAGAATAGTGTTTGGCACAGAGGTGCTTTCCTCAGCGGTCTCCACCATTTTTTGTGGTGTCTTCACCCTTTGTAAAGGTGATCTGGCCATCTCAGAGTTCATAATTGCCTTAGTTCCCGTAGGGGAAAAAAACTGATCTACCACACTGTCCCTCTGACTATTCATTTTCTGTGGCTTGCTGGGCTTTGCTGAACGTTTGGTGTTCATAGTTGAGACTTAGTAGGGGGCACAGCGAGCATACAGTGGACACCCCTGGCGACCCCCTCTGCGAAGGTGGGGCAAAAATAACAGTCCTGGATTAACCCCTATCAGAAACAAAAAGGGATGTGTATTAAATATATGGTCTCTGATCAAAGCTGGGTTATCTCTAGATGTGGGTTTCAAATAAAAACTCAGTCCAGTATTAGTGTGAGCCACAAAGCTCTCCTCAATAGTTATGTGGTTAAGTACAGTAAAGGAGCTATGATTTGTAGCTGCTTAATAACCGGTATGTCCAGTATGTTCTCCTGTATCTGGCTACAAACCAAACAAGAATCCGCTGTTATAGTCCTCTTTATATTGTACTTTATATATTTGTATTTCTTCCCTCCTGCGCTAACTTTGTTAAGTGACCCGATCAGGCCAAGGACTGTTTATTCTCCCCTGCACACGCAGCTTCTGGCTATGTGTGATGCTGTCAAGATGGCGGCCTATTGCGGAGGGGCCTCAGAGTAGCACACGCGGGGGAAGATAATGGGGGGTTCCCTTCTGCCTCTCCCAGTTACCTGTGGTCATCCGAGTCCGGTAAGAGTAGGCACCTTTTTCCTTACATAGTTGTGGCTTTCTGCCGTTTGTTGCGTAGCGGCGCTTCTAGAACTGCAGCGTGTGACTTGAAAACTGAGTGAACTGTCAGTCTCTCAGTTGGGATAGCAAACCGCTCTTTAAAAAGTTGATCTTCAGCCTCTCTAAGTGAATATTTATCGGCTCCTTGTAGATAAGTGTGTATGGTGGCAAAATTGTGACTTTATATGGCCATATTGTCGGAGCTGGCTACCGGAGCTATGGAGTTAAGCAGCCATCTTAGCTGCGGCCAGCTCCGCCCCCCGTGTTAGGTTTTTTTAAGGGTTTATTGGGTGGGTTTTATTTTTAGCTTAGGGTTTGGGCAATGTAAAAGAGCTAAATGCCCTTTTAAGGGCAATGCCCATCCAAATGCCCATTTCAGGCCAATGGTTAGAGTATGTTTATTTAGATAGGGTTTTATTTGGGGGGTTTGGTTGGGTGGGTGGTGGGTTTTACTGTTGGGGAGTGTTTGTATTTTTTTTTACAGGTAAAAGAGCTGATTTATTTGGGGCAATGCCCTGCAAAAAGCCCTTTTAAGGGCCATTGGCAGTTTAGTGTAGGCTAGGGTTTATTTTTATTTTTCGGAGGGCTTTTTAATTTGATAGGGCTATTAGATTAGGAGTAATTTGTTTTTATTTTTGATAATTTCGTTTTTTATTTTGTGTAATTTAGATAATTGTATTTTATTAATTTGACCTTAGTCACCAGAGGGCGCTCAAAACATACATAAATAAAGATATGCACGCTGTGTATATTCAACATATATCAGTAGACAGTGTCTCTATAAAGGCAACCTTAAGTGTCTATACAATTAAATAAAAAAATGGAATGGAAAGAGGAACCTCATTAACTGATGGTATATTCAGCTTCCGTGTGGAAAGTCCAATGGTCTCCTTGACCCAAGTTCTAGTGTAGACTTGCACTCCAAGCGGTCCCAAAAAAATTCACCACAGAGGGTCTATATCTTCCGGCTGCACTCTCCAAACTGATCCCGGCGGGAATAAGAACTTTTGAAAAATTGGACAAAGAGAGGCGCACAAATGTGTGTATCGATAAAGACAATGTCAGCACACACTACTGTTTTTTTGTATGCAGGGTACTCACAATTTGTCAAAGCACACCAGTGTGCTTGTGGATGCAGGCTGGCAATCAGAGCTGGCCAGCTAGCTCTCTCTGGCTCTCTCCGATATACAGCAGTCCTCCAATAGGTAAAACTGTCAGGTAGTGGCTTGCTTGTATAAAATCTCCAGGATCAAGTTTTATATATAAAAACTTAAAACTTTTATTGCATATTATACAAGAAGATCATTTCACAAGCAAGATAATTGCACAGGTAACAATTGCAACGCGTTTCTCGGCTCTCCTGGCCATTTCATCAGGCATTATTTTATTAATTTAATTTATTTTATTGTAATGTTAGGTTTTAGTGTAAGGCAGGTTAGGTTTTATTTTACAGGTAACTGTATTTATTTTAACTAGGTAGTTAGTAAATAGTTAATAACTATTTACTAACTAGTCTACCTATTTAAAATAAATTCAAACTTACCTGTGAAATTAAAATAAAACCTAAGCTAGCTACAATATAACTATTAGTTATATTGTAGCTAGCTTAGATTTTTTTTTACAGGTAAGTATTTAGTTTTAAATAGGAATTATTTAGGTAATAATTGTAAGTTTAATTTAGATTTATTTTATTTATATTTAACTTAGGGTGGGTTAGAGTTAGATTTAGGCTTAGGTTTACGTTAGGGCTAGGGTTATGCTTAGGGTTAGGGTTATTTTATGGTTAGGTTTAGGGGTTAATATATTTATTTAATGTTAGTGATGTGGGAGGCCAGAGCTTTAGGGGTTAATAACTTTAGTATAGTTGCGGTGGCGGGCGGCAGATTAGGGGTTAATAACTGTAATGTAGGTGTCGGCGATATCGGGAACGGCAGATTAGGGGTTAATAGTTTTATTTAGGTGGCAGCGATGTTAGGGGCAGCAGATTAGGGGTGTTTAGACTTGGTTTTTATGTTAGGGTGTTAGTTTTAAGCGTAACTTTTTCTTTCCCCATAGACATCAATGGGGCTGCATTATGGAGCTTTTGTTTCCGCGATCACAAGTGTTAGGCTTTTTTTTAGCAGACTCTCCCCATTGATGTCTATGGGGAAATCGTGCACGAGCACGTCAAAACACTGCTTGTATTTGGGTGAGGTATGGAGCTCAACGTAACCATATCGCCCGCGCAAGCTGGGTTTTACAAAACCTGTAATAGCAGCGCTATAGAGAAGTTAAATACCGCCGCTTTTGTGGCGGTCATTAATTTCCCTATAGCGCTCAAAACTCGTAATCTAGCTGATAGTTTTGTAATAGTTTTTTTCCCATTGCAATGTTTGCTTATAAATCTGGTGAAGGTATTAGTAATGGAATAATCTTCATTTTCTATGTGAAAAAAAATATTATTGTAAAAGTTTAATGGAGATTCTGGTAACGTATATTTTTCCTAAAAATAGACTCTGGTATGTGCATCTTATATTTCGTGTTTCCTTGTAAAGCTGTAAGAGAGAAAGCTAATAAGGACTTGGGTGAATTATTGCCATTTTAAATTAAAAGATCAAATATATTAACCTAAAGTGCTATGAATAGTTGCTCTGGGACCTGTTCATTTTTATTTCATATTCGAATTGGCAAACAATTACTTAAGAAGTGTCATCACAGAAAAAGCATGCTTTGCAAAAAGCAAATGCTCTAATGATTGATAGAGCACTTTTCTAGATTCTTAGAAATAAAAGCTGTGTAAAAATAAATACATAAATAAATTAATACATAAAATTAAGCTGTTTAACTAACATGAATATTTCTCTGAAACTCAATTAATAAGCGACTGTTTTTGTTTTTCTTTTAATCATTATTTGAATTTACAGAAAATTTAGTGGATTATGAATCATTAGAAAAATAGCTGTTTGGGGCTTAGAATGCAAACTAGACCTTGCATTGGGTTTAAACATATAAAAAGATAAAGTACCATTATTTGTCCTAATCCAAGAAGATCTTAGAACCCTACTGAATTCCAGAAGCAAATATCTTTTTAACAAAATCACATTTACTTTAATAGTTTGGAAGAGGGGATTTAACTTTAGAAATAATACAATAATACCTTTACTGTAAAATAATACAGTAATAATAAAAAGTTGTTTTTGATTGTTTGATTGATTTATACTGATCATGAGAAAGACTCAATAAAGTATATAGATCCATGAAACCTTTGCTATTAGGTTTAAACATTCTTAAAATGTTCTACAGAATATTAAGGTTTATATGGGAAATCAAGTAACATAGAAGCACATGGTTAATAATGTATAGCTGTACATTAAGTGAAACTGAAAAATAACTCTTAATGAACATAATAGAAGTCATTACACTGATAAGCTCCTTAGGTCATAACAAACATAGCAGAAAAGAAAGCTACCTTGGAGTTAAAAGGTTACATTTTGTGAAAATGCTATAGAAGGAAAAGTTAAATAAATTGTCTAAAAATCAAGCCACTACTTAAATGTATTTCCATTACAATATAATAAAGCCATATCATTATTTGAATAACCTAAATGTAACTGCAATGCAACAAATATATTCTGCTTTTTCTTTGTTAATAGGACAATAGGCACATCCTTTAGTAATGAAGATGTGGCAGTGATGTTAGTTCCCAAAGGTAATTATAACCTTGGTATATATATAAAATATCAAAGATCGTACTAGGTATAGTGTGGAAAATAAACAAACCATTAAGGAACAAAACCTTTTAATTTCCTTAGCACTGCAAGGTTGTTGAAAGTGCTTTTAGTCTTAATTTTGGAGATGTATTATGCTTGTGTAATCCATTTTTATTACAATAGTATATAATTGAGTGTGTTTTCATGCTTCTCCAAAGTATTCATGCAATATACACATCTTATACAAAGTAAACGTTATGGGCCTCATTTAAATTCATATTTCTGTAGAAAAATTTAATTTTCAACTTTTTTTAGGGGAACAATTGTTTTAATTAATTAAGCCCTCTTAACTGTTTGCATAGTTATATTTGATCATCTAGTTTTCAAACATTTATATTGGGGAAATACATGGAGGCCATCACAGACAGACGTTTTGTGTTTTTTTATTCACAGATCCTCATAGCTGCAAATAATACATGTGGCTCAACTAACAACAAGTATCTGCTCAATAGCTTGTTCTTTTGCATGTCACCACCAGTGTTCTCTCTAAGGCCAGTTTTTTAAGCGGCCCAGCAGTGAAACAGTTATAGCAATAAGCAAACCTTCCTAAAGAAATGTATAATTGTTTTTTATATTAAGGTATTAAATTTTTTTTAGTTAAAGTCTGTCATCAGTGTCTATCATGAATTAACAAGATTGAAACACACAAGGCTGCCGTGGTGAACACTGAAAACAGATTTAGTACTTGGTTATGTTTTATTGTTAGTTTGTATATTTTGTTTTTGTTTTCTTTTGTGTATTGCACTTGATTGCTTTTGCAACTTAGACTTTGTGTTGTGGTGGCCATAACAAATTAACATAATGTATTTATGCATCAGTAATGTAGATTACAGATGATTCAAACTGATTAAGGATTAGATTGCAAGTGGAGCGCTAAATTATTGCGCGCCCGCAAATGGCCAAATAATTTGCGGGTGCGCAATAATTTAGCGCTCCACTTGCAATCTAACCCTTAATGACCTTTTGTGAAACCAGAAAAAATAACAAATAGACTAGAAGTCTTTCTGAAATCTTTAGTAGCCTCAACATAATATTTCAAAGCTCTTACCTCATCCAAAGAATGTAAAGACCTTTCAGAAGTATTCTTAGAATTAGGACACAAGGAAGGAACAATACTTTCTCTATTGATGTTGTTATAATTCACAACTTTAGGCAAAAATTTAAACGAAGTCCGCAAAACAGCTATATCTTGATGGAAAATCAGATAAGGAGACTTGCAAGAGAGAGCAAACTATTCAGAAACTCTTCTAGCAGAAGAGATAGCCAAGGGAAATAACACTTTCCAAGAATGTAGTTTAATGTCCAAAGTATGCATAGGCTCAAAAAAGAAGGAGCCTGCAAAGTCTTTAATACCAAATTTAGACTCCAAGGAGGAGAGATAGATCTAATAACAGGTTTGATATGAGTCAAAGCCTGCACAAAACAGTGAACATCAGGAAGATTAGCAATCTTTCTGTGAAATAAAACAGAAAGAACACAGATTTGTCCTTTCAAAGTATTGGCAAACCTTTTTCCTAACCATCCTAAAGAAACGATAGAATCCTAGGAATTCTAAAAAAATGCAAAAAATAATCATGAGTGGAACACCATGAAATAAAGGTTTTTCAAACCTTGTGATATATTTTCCTTAAAACAGGCTTACGAGGCTGTATCATAGTGTTAATCACAAACTTAGAGAAACCTCTGTGACTAAGGTCTAAGCGTTCAATTTCCACGCTTTCAAATTTAGAGATTTGAGATCAAGATGGAATAACGGGCCTTGAGACAGAAGGTTTGGTCTAAGAGGAAGTGACCAAGGTTGGCAACTGGACATTTGGACAAGGTCCGCATACCAGAACCTGTGAGGCCATGCTGGTGTTATCAGAAACACATAAGATTGTTCCATTATGATCTTTGAGATCACTCCCAGAGGTGAAAAAAATGTAAGCAGGTTGGTAAAACCATGGAACTGCTAGAGCATTTATCAATTCCACCTGAGGATCTCTGGACCAGGAGAGGTATTTGGGAAGTTTCTTGTTTAGACGAGAGGTCAACAGATCTATGTCTAGAAGACCCCACATCTGCACAAACTGATGGAACAAATCTGGATGGAGAGACCACTCCCCGGATGTAGAATCTGACAGCTGAGATAATCTGCTTCCAAATTGTCTACACCTGGTATATGAATCACAGTGATTAGACAAGAATTGGATTCAGCCCAAGAAAGAATTAGAGACACTTCTTTCATTGCTAGGGGACTGTGAGTCCCCCCTTGATGATTGACATATGCCACTGTTGGGACATTGTCTGTTTGAAACCAAATATATGGTTCTCTCTTTAATCCCCTCAAGGATTCCAAACTCCTTCTGCTGTCAGAGACCCCTAGACAGCTCCCCAACCTGCGAGACTTGCATCTGTTGTGATCACAGTCCAGGTAGGATGAACAAAGGAGGCTCCTTGAACAATAAGTTGATGGTTTAACGACCAAGTCAGAGAGAGTTGAGTGTTGGGATTTATGTATATCAGTTGTGATATCTGAGTATAATTCCTGCACCATTGGTGCAACATGCAATGCTGTAGAGTTCTCATATGATAAGAAGCAAATAGGATCGCGCCCGATGCTGCAATTATGAGACCTAAAACTTCCATGCACATAGCCACTGAAGGGAATGATAAGAGACTGAAGGTTTAGACAAGCTGAAACCAATCTCAAACATCTCTGTTCTATAAGAAATAGAGTCATGGACACTGACTCTATTTGTCTGAGAAATCAAGAAACTCTTTGTTAAATTGATCCCCCAAACATGTCTTTGAAGGAATAACAGAAATTGCTTTGTGTGAGATTCTCTAAATGAAAAGATTGAGTTAGTACCAATATATCTTCCAAATAAGGAAACACTGCAATACCCTGCTCTCTGATTAAAGATAGAAGGGCACCTAAAACTATTAAAAATATTCTTGGTGCTGTTGCAAGGCCAAACTGAAGAACGACAAATTGGCAATGCTTGTTTAGAAAAGAGAATCTCAGAAAATGATAGTGATCTGGATGAATCAAATTGTTTATTTAAGCATCCTGTACATCTATTGTGGACATGAAAAGGCAGAAGTCCTTATAGTAACCATCTTGAAAATTGAGACTCTTACAAAATGATTTAAAGTTTACCGATCCAAAATTGGTCTGAAAGAACTTTCCTTCTTTGATACAAAGAATAGATTTGAATAAAAAAAGCAATCCTTGTTCCTGCTGTGGAACTGGGATAATTACCCCTGAAAGATCTGAAACACATTTCAGAAAGACTTGAGCTTTTACTGGGTTTTTTGTTACATGGGTAAGAAAGAATCTTCCCAAAGGAGGTCTTATTCTGACTCCTATTCAACACCCCTCAGAAATTATATTCTAAATCCACTGATTTTGGACAGAGTCTGTCCAAACTCTTTGAAATAGCTTTAGTCTGCCCTCTATAAGGAGAACTGACTTGAGGGCCGCACCTTCATGAGGTTTAGGGGCAGGATTTGGTTTCTTATAAGGCTTGGATTTATTCCAATTCGGAGATAGTCTCCAATTAGACCCAGAGGCCTTAGGGGAAGGAGTGGTTTTCTGTTCTCTAATCTGATGAAAGGAACAAAAATGATTGGGAGCTTTAAATTTACCCTTAGATTTCTTGTCTTGGGGCAGAAAAACCCTCTTACCCCCAGTAACAGTGTATATAAAAGAATCCAATTGTGAACCAAAAAGAGTTTTACCTTGAAAAGAGAGAGATAATACTTTATACACCATGTCAGCATGCCAAGATTTAAGCCATAAAGCTTTTTTAGTTAGAATGGCTAAAGACATGGATCTTCCTAACATCAAATATAGCATCACAAATAAAATTATTTGCATGTTGAAGTAATCAATAATGTTAGATAATTCAGAATCTGAGGACAACTGCTGTGCTAAACTACCAAAAAGTAGAAGCAGCAGCAACATCAGACATAGATATTATAGATCTAAGAATATAACCAGTGTGTAAATATGCCCTTCTTAGATAAGATTCAAGCTTCCTATCTAAAAGATCCTTGGCTACAGGTAAAGGATACAATTTCTTAAACCTAAAAGAAGAGTTAAAAGAGGTACCAGGGTGAGACCATTATTTGGCAATCACATTAGTGATAGCTTCAGGAATAGCAAATACTTCAGGAGTAATAGCAGTAGTCTTAAATACAGAATTTAGACAATAACTAGCTTTATCATCAGGAGATTTAGACTCCGCAATACCCAAAGTAAACAAAACTTCCTTTAAGAGAGAATGAATATATTCTAACTTAAATAAAAAAGAAGATTTGTCTATATCAGTCTCTGACGTGGCATCCTCTGAATCAGAGGAGACCCCGTCAGTAGAGGATACATCAGTATGCTGAAGGTCAGAACTTAATTCACTAAGTTTAGGAAAATGTTGCAAAAACCTTTTTACATTTATTTAAAGGAAAAATAGCAGTCATTGCCTTTTCTATAGCTACAGCAATAAAATCTTACATTTGTGCAGTAATGCTATGTACATTAGACTGAAATAGAATAACAGTGGGTATATTTGTACTCATAGATATGTTTAACAATGTATCAAAATAAGAGCCACATAATTTAGCTGAATAATTTAGATCAGCTTTATTACAACAAACATACTTAGCTTTGGTAAATACGTGTTAAGGCAGCTCAAATCCTAAAGGTAAAACCAGAGGCAGGTTCAGTTTGAGACACAATTGCAAAAAAACTAAATTTAAAAAAAAATAATTAATTATTCAAATTTATATCCATGCTCCTATATATGATATATATATAACAGGCTTGAGAGAATGGGAAAACTGATTCATAAAATGCTGCATGAAAGCTCTATACAAAAAAAAAGTGCCTAAATAAAGCCTAATGGATACGTCTATTATAGCTGCATAATACTTAGCATCCTAATTTATAAATAAATTACTAGCTCCAAAAAAAACCTGTATGTTTCACAGACTCTACCAACCTTGACAAATATTTAGCCAGAAATAAAGTCGCTAAAAAAAGCACTGAATTACTGACTCAAGGCATGTATACAAACAATATATAGCAACTTTAGTTAAAAAGTGCCAAATCCATAGCTTAGAGTGTCTTATGTAATAAAAGTATATACTTACCGTTTAAGACACCCATCCACATATCTCAGTATTCAGTTTCTACCCCTTTACACAACAGGCAGTGCACGTGTTACGTTTAAACTTTACACCTGTGGTAGTGATACCAGTACCAATAGCGAATCCGTCAAATCTGTCCATATATATGTACTCTAAGCGGTCTGAAAAATATGTGAGTCAGGTCAAATACTGTCTTTACATACACACATTTATACATATATATCCCTTTATGTGTGACAAACCGGCTCTGGTCCACAGAGAGGGCTTAATGCGGTTTAATATTTGTATATGGTTTCACTTTATGTCATAGCAGCACATTCGCTTGCATTCAATTGTTAAAGTTACTCACCTCCGCTCCTCCCCTCCTCAGTAGCACTGACCCTACTCCTTCCTGCTCTATGAGTGTTCCATGCTTCCAGGATCCGCGCTTACGCCTTGTGTTGCAGAGCTCAACTCTGATGTCAGGTACAGGGTAATCCACACAAAAGAAACTTACCCGGGGAAATAAATGCCTTTATTTGTAAATTCCATTAAAATTTGCAGCAACAAAGTATCTGTGTGTTTGCTTCAAACACACATGTCGAACTCCAAGTAGCGTCATAGGGGTCAGCTGACGTGTTTCGACGAATCGCCATAGTCAAAGCTGTATGATACATATGATACGCTGAAACATATCAGTAGAGGTAATGGTACAAGAGTATATTGTCTATCTATAAAGGGAGGCAGCAGAAAAATCCCTACAACTGATTTATGGAGAGCCTTATGAATAGATTTCCCATAGGCAAAAAATGGTATCATCAGGCAATACTCCCTTCACATCCCTCAGACAAACACTGTACTTAGAGAGGAACTGGGCTTCAATATGCTTAGAAGCGCCTTTCACAGCAGAAATCAAGCACATATTGCTTCACAACCTCCTAAGGAGGCAAAGTTTGTAAAACTGAGATATGAGTGAGGTGGGAGGTGTATTTATAGGCATTTGAGTTTTGGGAAAGTTTACCTCCTCCTGGTAGGAATGTATATCCCATACGTCACTAGTTCATGGACTCTTGCCACCTACATGAAATAAATATATCTATATGCTTATATACATATATATTTATGTGTTAATATGTGTATATACACAAATTAACACATAAATATATATATATATATATATATATATATATGTATATAAGCATATATATATATATATATATATATATATTTACATTTGCTGCCCCCCATTGCACAACTTATCCCCTTCACTGTGCTAGGTTCTCATGTTGTCTCTGATGGCATTAGACTGAGGGTCCCATTGGAGCCTATGGAAGCGCGCTCTCGTCAGTGCAATGCTTCAGTGGAACGCGAACACAATGTCTCATTTGTATTGCACCTCACTTGTAATACCATCGCACATTTGCATGCATTGGTATTACAAGGTGGAGTGCACATATCACTTTAGCAAAAGTGATATTTTGCACTCCACTTATAATCTGTCCGTAAATGTAAAACTTGCATTCATTGGCCACAATGTTGTAATTAAGTGCTATCTGATTGTAACCCAATGATCTATGAGAAAGCACAATTCAATTCACTCCCTTTCCTCGTTCTAAGATAGAAAAGCCCATTTGGGTGATGTCCCATATTTTTTATCGGCTGCCTCACTAACAGACTATGTTAAATTGTATCTATAAAGAATAATTTTATTAACATGTTATAATCTATACAATAATTGCGTTTGTAACAAGTCCGTCGTTGTCTCTAGTTGCGCACGCATTCTCAAAGGAATGTTGTCAGCACAAGGCAGCCAACCGAAGGTGGATTCTTTCACCATCCTGCCATTTTTAGAATCCACCAGGATGCAGAGAAGGCAAAGGGAGCATTTTAAAAAAAATGCCCGCAATAAGTATTAAAAAAGGCTATGGGGTGCTAACGAGCAGTTTTGTCTCACCGCTCACTTACCTGCAGCGCTGGTATTACAGGTTTTTACAAACCCGGCGTTAAAAGGCAAGTAGTGAGTGTTGAGCAAAATTTTGCTCCTTACCGCACTCCAATACCATCGCTGCTTAAGTCAGCGGTCAGCTGGTCGTACGTGCTCGTGCACGATTTCCCGATACGAATCAATGGAGAGAGCCTAAACACCCCTAATCTTACACTTATTAACCCCTAATCTGCTGTCCCCGACATAGCCGACACCTACATTATATTTATTAACCCCTAATCTGCCGTCCCCAATGTCGCTGCAACCTACCTACACTTATTAACCCCTAATCTGCCGCCCCAACATTGCCGCCACTATAAAAAAATATTAACCCCTAAACCGCCGCACTCCTGCTTCGCAAAACATTATTTAAATATTATTAACCCCTAATCTGCCATCCCTAACATCGCCACCACCTACCAACATTTATTATCCCCTAATCTGCTGCCCCCAACGTCGCTGCCACTATACTAAATGTATTAACCCCTAAAACTAAGTCTAAACCTAACCCTAACACTCGCTAACTTAAATATAATTACAATAAATGTAAACAAAAATTAATATTATTATCTAAATAATTCCTATTTAAAACTAAATACCTATAAAATAAACATTAAACTAGCTACAATATAACTAATAGTTACATTGTAGCTATTTTAGGATTTATTTTTATTTTACAGGCAAGTTTGTATTTATTTTAACTAGGTACAATAGTTATTAAATAGTTATTAACTATTTAACAACTACCTAGCTAAAATAAATACAAAAGTGCCTGTAAATTAAAACTTAACCTAAGTTACAATAACACCTAACACTACACTATAATTAAATACATTTACTAAATTAAAAACAATGAAATAAAATTAAAGTAAATTAGCTAAAGTACAAAAAAAACCCCACTAAATTACAGAAAATAAAAAACAAATTACAGATCTTTAAACTAATTACACCTAATCTAATAGCCCTATCAAAATAAAAAAGGCCCCCAAAATAAAAATAAAAAACCCTAGCCTAAACTAAACTATCAATAGCCCTTAAAAGGTCCTTTTGCGGTGAATTGCCCCAAAGTAATCAGCTCTTTTACCTGTAAAAAAATATACAAACAACCCCCCCTAACAGTAAAACCCACCACCCACACAACAAACCCCCCCAAATAAAAAGCTAACTAAAAAAAACTAAGCTACCCATTGCCCTGAAAATGGCATTTTGATGGTCATTATCCTTAAAAGGGTAGTTAGCTCTTTTGCGGCCCAAACCCCTAATTTAAAAATAAAACCCACCCAATACACCCTTAAAAAAACCTAACACTAACCCCCTGAAGATCGACTTACTGTTCTGAAGACCAGACATCCATCCTCAAGGAAGCAGCAGAAGTCTTCATCCAACCGGGCCAAAGTTTTCAATGAAGCCGGGAGAAGTCTTCATCCAAGCCGGGCGAAGTGGTCCTCCAGATGGGCAGAAGTCTTCATCCAGATGGCATCTTCTATCTTCATCCATCAGATGCGGAGTGGCTCCATCTTCAAGACATCTGACGCGGAGCATCCTCTTCTTCCAACGACTACCCGAGAAATGACGGTTTCTTTAAGTGACGTCATCCAAGATGGCATCCCTTAGATTCCGATTGGCTGATAGAATTCTATCAGCCAATCAGAATTAAGGTAGAAAAAAACCCTATTGGCTGATGCAATCAGCCAATAGGATTAAAGTTCAATCCTATTGGCTGTTCCAATCAGCCAATAGGATTGAGCTTGCATTCTATTGGCTGTTCCAATAAACCTAAACTACCTATTGCCCCTAACAGGGCATTTGTATGAGCATTGACCTTAAAAGGGCATTCAGCTCCTTTTCACTGCCCTTAAAGGGCATTCAGCTCTTTTTTAAAGTGCCGAAAAAACCCTAATTTAAAAATAAAAAAAACTAATACTAAAGCCCCAAATAGGTACTCACAATTGCTGAAGTCCGACGGAGAAAGTCTTCTTTCAGGCGGGTCCATCATCTTCATCCACAGCGTAGGTGACATGGAGCGGTGTTCCCAGATGTGGCGATCCTCAGCGGCGGTGCTTGGCGGCGGTCCTCGGTGGCAGCATGTTGGATTCTCTTCATGTGATCGTCTGCTGCACACTGAAGATTTAATTTAAGGTACCCCATATTTATTGGATTTCAGTTACTTTTATCCTATTGGCTGAAGTGAAAATTTCAGTCAATAGGATGAGAGTAACTGAAATCCTATTGACTGCTGAATAGGATAAGAGCAACTGAAATCTTATTGGTTGTTCACCAATAACAATGCTTGTTGCATTGTGACCGGGGTGCTAGTCCATCTTACATTCAATCATCTTGATCATGGCCAGTGGTAGTATTAGTTTTTGCCTACCCATTGGGTGGGAGAAAAGGTTGGATAGATCTTTGGGCAAGGGGTTCCTTGGAGCAGAAAGTAAAAAGAAAAATGGTTGATGGATGTAACAGGTAATGTTAAATCTAGGTGTACTTGAGAAAAAAACAAATGTTTCTAAATAACATCAATTTATCTGTAAGAGTGAGCAATGCTCTTATTCAGTACCTGTTCAGACTAACATAGACATTAACTTAAAATGCAAGGGGGGTGATATATCAATGCTTCAAATGATAATATGCTGGAATTCTGCGTCAAATTAGACGCAAAGTTTATACGCCGTAGTTAACAAAGTGTCCAGATCATCAAATGTTGAAATGTGCAACGTAATATACGCTCCCACGATATCAATCCAACGCAGATCGATGATTGTGTTAACACAAGCAGAATACTGATCATCCACCGTTACATTTGACTCTATTTGACCCTCTTGCCAATGTATCAAACATTGAACAGGTACGCTTGCGTCTATTGCGAAGCAGAGGACTTATTCTTCAAACCGCCACCCTTGAATCTGCAAATGCCATAGAAATCAATGGGATTCTGAAAACACAGAAAGGTTATGTTCAATGCTGCAAGACAATGAAGCATATTAGATAATAAAAGTAAATTGGAAATTTATTAAAATTGTATACTCTTTCTAAATCATAAGACAAAATATGGATTTCATGTCCTTTTAAGTTTATTTTATTTAGCCCTTATTACTAAATAAATTCAAGTAGGGAGAATACTTATGGATTATGTTACATATTTGTCTCTCATTACAAAGCAAGGGGACAATATTATTGCTTCAAATTTGGGGCAAAGTATTGCATCAAATTTAGTGCACTAGTAGATATAGGGCTAAAAATGAAATTACATTACATAATATAGCTAACTTCCTTTTTTCCCTTTTTTTTGGATAAATCTATTTGCACCAAGTCCCAATCTCCACTTTGCACCAAATTTGACGCAACACTTTTCACACCAAATTTGACGCAATACTTAAACTCCTAAACAACCGACAAACTAGTAAAGTTTTCCACAACTTCTTATTGGCAAATGCATAATCACGTGATTAATTAAATCAGCCAACCTTTTCTACACTCACTAATAAATCAAATTGCTCACGAGTCATTGATCACTCATCAGAACTTGTAAGTGCCATTTGTTACATTGTGTATTATACTTTGAAAGTATGTATATGTGAAATTAGTATTAAAGATAAACATTGATGATGACATTAGGCCACACAGTGTACTATTTTTGACAATGATTTTAATAATCGAATGATATTTGATTCAATATAATCTTATGCTGATAGCTCAGCATAAGATTATACCCCTAATGCCTTCTTAAGGACAGGGCCCTAGAACATGTAAGGGACCTAGACAATTTCAGGGTTTTCTATGTCCCTTACATGTTCTAGGGCCCTGTCCTTAAGAAGGCATTTAATTTTGCCCACATACTGAATTTGGCACATCGTAGGTGAGGAGATAAATAACATGATTAGACTTACAACCCAATTTAAATCTAATTTCATTTATTCGATTTGTAATTGTTGAGGTAAAATGTGTTCCCTCCGTTACATAATTACACGTTTTACAATGTTGGGCCTTACACTTATAGAAACCCAATCTGTTTGGTAACCATGTTCTGATATTCTTTGTAGAGAGCTAAGATATTACCAATGGCCACAAATTTACAACCCCCCACTATTTCAAAACTGAGGTCTACTGCAAGAATGGGTAAACATTGTTTTACAATTTTACTTATTTTATTATACTCCAGACTTTAAGGGGTGCTGAATACTACTTTTTTGCTAATATTTAATTGTTGTTGAACCTCTGTTTTTTTTTTAATTTTAAGAGATCATCTTGTGGTATTTGAACTACTTATCTCTTGGTGACTTTCAAAAGTGTATCTGGATACCCTCTATTTTATAGTCTTTCCACTAGCACCTTGCATTGTACCTCATACACATTTTCCTGTGAACAAATTATTCTAGTTCTTATAAATTGTCCCTTCAGGATAGCTTTTTTTTTACATGTCCTGGATGACAGGATTTGTAATTGAGGATTGTGTTCCCCCTGTTGGTTTTCTGTATAGGGTCGTGCTAACAGTTTCTGTGTGTTTGTCAGCAATTAACTCCAAATCTAAACATTTGATGTTGGTTTCATGTTGTTACCCAGTAAACTTTAGATTAATTGTATTTGTATTAAGGGATTCCATGAATGTTTTTGCTGTCTATTCATCACCATCCCACACCACCATAATAAACAATGTGTGTTTTGAAGGGGTTGTCATCTCCATAGATGTGGGCAGCTTCCCACCAACCCATAAAAAGGTTGGCGTAGGAGGGAACCTTCCAAAATAAACAATGTTTGTTTTGAAGGGGTTGTCATCTCCATAGATGTGGGCAGCTTCCCACCAACCCATAAAAAGGTTGGCATAGGAGGGGACAAACTTGGCCTCCATTGTTGTCCCATGTCTCTGGAGATAGCAACATCCTTCAAACAGAAAAAAAGTTGTGCATCAAAAGAAATTCAGCAGCTGTTAATAAAAAATACTTAGGCCTCTATTTAACAAAGTCTGGCAGACCTGATCCGACAGTGCGGATCAGGTCCGCTAGACCTCGCTGAATGCGGAGAGCAATACGCTCTCTGTATTCAGCATTGCGCCAGCAGCTCACAAGAGCTGCTGGTGCAACCCCGCCCCCTGCAGACTCACGGCCAATGGGCCGCCAGCAGGGAGGTGTCAATCAACCCGATCGTACTCGATCAGGTTGATTTCCGGCAATGTCTTTCCGCCTGCTCAGAGCAGGCAGACAGGTTATGGAGCAGCGGTCTTGCTGTTTCTGGCGAGCTTGATAGATAGGCCCCTTAATATCCTCTGCATAGTTAGAGAAATTATTTAAAAAAATAGGTCACAGCTGACAACTACTGGTGATCTGGTTTGGATGTATACAGGGATGTTATGTTAATTGTCATAAATCTGTAGGAATCTTGCCACTTTAAATGTTTTATTGTTTTTAGCACTTGAGTGGAATCTCTAATGTAACTCATTAGATCCTCCTCAGAGGAAGTGCTATGTGAATGTCAGGAACTGGTATGTGGAACTCAATTTGCAGATTTCACAAGAAAATAGTTTTTTTTTGTATCACAAACTCTTAGAAGCACACTATGGTTCAATTGTTCCCTCTGGTGAGAGCTAGTGAGTATTATTAATTCCTTATTAAGAGGAAGAGAGGAAAATGGTATTTAATAACCTGCAACAGCACTTAAGTAATACTCACCTTGATGGAAAAACAATATGACAGCCTGTACACAGATTAGCTGAGATTTGCAAGTCTCTGATTTAGTAATATAACAGCCGGTACACAGGTGATCTGAGATTCACAAGTCACAGATTTTATAATACAGTCTCTGGGGTTAATCAATTCTCAGCAGGACCTCTGAGTAATACGTTATAGCAACAGATTGACACAAGAGTTTAACTTGAAACAGCAGAGCTAAGGTTATTGTAGAGTTAAATGAAGGAAGAAGATTACTCTGTGGTGTTTTGCTCAGCTGCTGGTTGATTCACTTCCAGAGCAGCTAGTGATTTTCAAAGCCAAAGTGAGAGGAGTTTTACTCCGGTTTCAGTTCTGTTTCCACAGGAATAAACACAAGCAAATAGTATGTACAGTTGAAGCGGATCTCTGAGGAAGAGAAATCAAATGAGGAATTTGCTTATGAAGAGGTTATACCTTTACAGTGAGATTCAGAGCTGTTAGGAAGGAATTAGCTTTGGTGCAGCAGCAGTTGTAACCGGTCTTATTGCCTGTAAGTAAAGTTGTTCCTTGATGTTGCAGCAGGAGGTTTCTTGTAAAAAGAGGATCTTTAACTCTTGGTGAGAGCTTGTAATTTCTTGGTTCCAAATATGGTGTATAGGAATACAAGTAGGTAGCTTAGGTAGGGTTATCAGCAAACAGCTAGACATACACAAAATACTAAGCACTGAATACTAGGAGTTCAGCCTACTTAAAGGGATTGTGGGCAGGGTCAGGTGATAAAGACTTAAAGATACAGATCCCAATACCAGATTGTTACAGTGAAACGCGCATCGGGGCACTCTCACGAGGTCATAGTACCTTCTCTCTTTTAAAATCTCTTGCTCATTACTCTAATATTCAATTTGAATGCATCTGTAGGCAGCATAAAAGTAATATAAGTCCCCACTATAGAAGGGACTTTTTTTAGCTTAGCGTATGTGTGTTGTGATACAATGTGGGATTCATCGGCACTGATAGCTATTAGAAATTGTTTGCTGTCTTTACAGCACTAGTAATATTTGCTATATTTAAGACGCACTAAACCACTTAGCTATAACAGATATCATTGTGATTGAATATACAAACAATTGTGCTTGGTAGCCTTGGTATGACTGTACATTCTAAGATAATTAAATATCACACTCTATGTTATATCACAGCCACTATTTACAAGCACAAGATATGTATCTTATTTAGCCTTGCTATTTCAAGTATATGTGAATGAGAGCTGCAGTTTGATAAAAACATTTTTATTTTGAACCGATACATATATAATAATATCGGGATTAGGTATATCGGTTTTCATAATAGTAAGTGATAGCTTAATTGTTCTCACCAAATGAAAATCTCAGACTCTGCCTGAAAATAGGTGTGTAGGGTGCACAGGGAAGTATGGTGTCAAATACTGACTCTATGAATGCCCCTGCTTGTTTGCCTAAATCTAAAATGTCTGTTAGTTTTGATTCAAAGTTACGGGTGGGATTGAAGATTAATTTGGAGTATACTTCCAAATCATTGTATAATACTCAAGATCCATGATGTCCACATTCCCTCCCTTGTCAAATTCCTTGATAATAATGTCAGGGTTAGATCTAAGTTTTTGTATTGCTTTATTTTGTTCATAAACAGATTGGGTTTCTATAAGTGTAAGGCCCAACATTGTAAAACTTGTAATTATGTAACGGAGGGAACAAATTTTTATCTCAATGGTTACCAATCGAATATATGAAATTAGATTCAAACTGAGTTGTAACTCTAATCATGTCATTTATCTCCTCACCTGTAGAGGTTGCCAAATTCAGTATGTGGACAAAAGAAACGCCTTCCTAAGGACAGGGCCCTAGAACATGTAAAGGACATAGAAAAGCCTGAAATATTCACCCTGGTGGCTAAACACTTTAAATCCATACATGCAGGGGATGCATCGCTCTTGTCAATTCAAGCTATTGATCATTTCCCCCAACACAGGAGAGGAGGGGACAGGGAGTACAAACTTAATTACAAAGAGGCCCAGTGGATTTAAACACCAGGCATCCATTGGGAATAAACATGGAAAGCAATGTAAATCTATTTATTTAGATACGTATACCTAATATGATTCTCCACATATAATGTCCATAAGAAGCTTAAAAATCTAAAAAGTTAACAAACACACAATATATATAAACACAAAAATAGCTAGCATGAATAATGTGAACTATAAAAGGATTAATGGAACATGAATAATCAATGACCACATAGGTTTAGTATCAGACAATTCTTTATAGTGATCTATGTTAGGAATAATTGATGAGAAAGATGAGAAAGGCAGGAAGGGGTTAACTAATTGTTTTTAATTAAAGTGTATATTTCTCTTTAAATAGAAACGTCACAGTTTGTCTTATTCTGTTTTCAATTTAAGGATAACTTTTACTAAGGTGCTGTGGACCGACTCAGTGACTTTGCATAGTGTGTGTGTATATATATATATATATATATATTTATATATATGTAACTTTATTTTAATGAATTTATGTTGTGTTTGGTGCACTTTTTTAAGTCTTAACCTTTATGTAAGGTCTTCATTCATGCTAACCCAGCAAACATAACATTTGATTTCGCTTGAGCGAACGCATTTACTTTCAACTTGTTATACACATGCAAGTAAACTCGGGCACGATAAGGCTATATTGTGCGCACTAATGTTAATGCACCACTTGTAATATAGCTCTTTTTCTGAAATCTTGCACTACATCTGTAAGAGTGAGCAAGGTTAGGTGAGTTTAAAATGTTTTAAATGCAATAAAATCTTGTTTATGCAAATGTTTATTAATAGCCTAACCCCACCCACCACTTGCCAACCTGTACTTTTGTTAAAACTAAATTATATTGTTTACTGTTCCCTTAATATATATCCTTGAATACTTCCAAGGAAGGTTAAAAAAATATTCTGCATACACATTTTAAAATCACAGACTGCAGGGGCGTGTCCGGGCAGTGGCCATATTAGGTCACAATATCAGAAGTTCCCAAGAAACACAAGATAAACCGCCGATTATCTATTCATAATTACAGCATTTTCATAAGATAATACGGGATACTACATTTATAGCCTGTACTAACTGAAATTATAGCAAATACATTGTATTTTCATTTTCTGGGGCCTGATCCGGAACACCGAGGCCTTTAGCAGTGGCTATTACATGAGACCTCTGCACCCCACTCCCTGTTCACCAGGGTTAAGCAGCTCTTGATCTGCTATTATCTATTCTACTGCTGCTTTTATTGGACGCATTCTTTATCTAATGATACATCCACGTATCACAACTGCCATCTCAGTATGGAAGGTCAAACATTTTATCAAATTGTCAGGGTCTCACTGGAGGATCTGGAGCGGAAGCTGAATGTACAATTTGATAACCTTTTCAAGTGCCTACACTCAAATGATTCAGCAAACGCTATAAACTTGAGGTTAATTGGGGATGTAGAGGCCACATCGAGAGCTACCTTTAGCCGCACAGCTATAATATCTACCACTCTCCCCATAGACCCTTCAGTTGTATTGCGCCCGCAGCACGCCGATCTCGTTGAGCCCTAGCTGTTGTAGCGGCTTTGAATCAGATACTTTGCGGCAAAGAAGATCACCAGATCGGCTTCTCCTACAACAGGCCGGGGAGTTCCTAGATGCATTGGCATCTTGGTCTGTGAGGGACATAAAGGCCCTAAGTGAGATGCCTTTAGGGAACAATTCTGCACAACTAATCAGTCGGCTGCTTTCGGAGAGATTATGGGCAGTACGGAAAGCCTTAAAGTTCACAGCCCGAAAGCATTATGGATTCATATACTCTGAAACAGACACTCCATAAGATTATATTAACCCTCAGAAGACTGGAGTGGGTTAATAAGATTTTTGTATTAAGACACTAGTCTGAGGTTATTTTCAGCACAACTGAACGTGTGTTTGCTAGCTCCCCAGACACAAGCAGTAAGTTCACTTTGCTGCATTGCAGATCACAGATAGTTTTTCTTTACTCATATGTAGTTATGTTGGGTGGACTTTGTTTTTCATACCCTTTTATATCGCAGGACTGGCTCTACTGGATGTATATCAATGTATTATTGTGTAGCATGTTACTTGAAACTAGAAGTGTGGTGTAATATCTGCTCTGCATTTATTGAGAAATGTTTACCAGGTAGTTATAAATTCCCTTAGATTCTGTACAAATGTATTAAGCCTTTTCAGTGCTCCAACATACCTAACATTTTAGATTTGCTGTCTGCGGCCCGAGACAGCATATTATGCACTTATCATGTAGTAATGGCTCATAATGTAAAGTATCTTATTAGCACTTACCTATTATAGTTACCTACTAACCTGCTAACACATACCTAGAGTCCTTGAAACAATATGCCCATTATAGTAAGCTTCCATTGCCAGTAACTTTCTGTGAGCTCCCATTTCCATTTAGATTTACCCTCTATAGAGCACTCAATACCATTCTTATTGTGGCTGTTCTTAAACTGGACATTGTCATAAATGGCATTTACTTTAACCTATGAGTTAAATAAAGCATAACTTAGCCGAGTTATGAGTTGTCTGTACTGAGACCTATAGACATATAAATACCTATTTATGTGGATGTTACTCTTTATCATTAGTTGTCATAATTCAGTTATCTTTGTTATTCTAGATACTACTAACAGGGCCGCCATCAGGGGGTGACAGGGGTGACTCCTGTCAGGGGCCCAATGGGCTAGGGGGGGCCCATGAGGCAAGAACTAAAAAAAAAAAATTTTTTTTTTTTTTACATTTTGGGAGCCACCAGTGGGTACTACAGCAGAGTGCTAATTGAGCATGGGAAATGTTATTACAAGGAGTAAAGTATTGGCAATTGAGAGGATTTCTGAGTGTGCACTAAACCACTATGCACAGTGTGAGACAGACTTGGCACTTTGTTTGTAGAGTGTGTGCCAGAGTAGAGTCAGACGGCTGATCACTTTCATTTGCAGAGGAGGTAGGAATTACTTAGCAAATGTTTTTTATTTCTTTGTGCAATTTTAGATTATAACTTCAGTGTGGTAGTAGTTGTATGGTGGGGCCAGGGGTCCATAAAAACACATTTTTTTTAGCAGCAGTGTATTTATGATTATTTGACAATGCTGTAGAAATTCTATATTTAAAACCATGCAAAAATGTTTCCTTCTCAATACACAAATGATATATATTACATTCCAGTTTACTGCCCCTTTATGCAAGGACTTTCCAGATACAAGGAGGCCTTTTAT
Organism: Bombina bombina; assembly: GCF_027579735.1. Taxonomy (NCBI): domain Eukaryota; kingdom Metazoa; phylum Chordata; class Amphibia; order Anura; family Bombinatoridae; genus Bombina; species Bombina bombina. The sequence continues at coordinate 393,526,792 of NC_069500.1, forward strand.
CTAAGATTTTTACATCTGCATAACATGTTATACTCTCAGACTAAGATTGCTCAGTGTTGGAAATGAGACAGGTTAACTTAAAACTGTTCAGTTTACTCTACAGCTGACTTAATTTTGAAATGCATACCAACAAGCTTAAAGGGATACTATACCCAAACATTTTCTTTCATGATTAAGGTAGAGAATACAATTTTAAACAACATTCCAATTTACTTCTATTACCTAATTTGCTTCATTCTTTAGATATACTTTAATGAAGAAATAGCAATGCACACGGTGAACCAATCACAGGAGGCATCTATGTGCAGCTACCAATCAGCAGCTACTAAGCATATCTAGAAATGCTTTTCAGCAAAGAATATCAAGAGAAGGAAGCAAATTAGATAATAGAAGTAAATTAGAAAGTTGTTTATAATTGTATGCTCTTTCTAAATCATGAAAGAAAAATTTGGGTTTCATGTCCCTTTAAATCCTGCATTTAACCAGATCTAATGGTATGAGTACCACAGCTTATGGTTCCACTAAGACCATATAGAGTACAGCATGGGAACATTTGTACACTATGGGGCCTAGTTATCAAGCCGTCAACCTCAAATACGCTGGAATTCCGCAGCGTATTTGTGGCGAGGCTGATTCCCCTAAGTTATCAAGCCCTAGATACTGGCAAAAGTAGAATTTAGTGACGTAAGCTTCGATCCACCGGGCAAAGTCCGACACACATCGATTCTTACGTCACTACAGATGTTCCGCACACAAGTTCGGCACAATCTAACTACTTTTGCTAGTTATCAAATAACTAGCAGGTACGCTCAGCACTTTTCCGGCCCAGCGTACCTGGTTTTCAATCCGCCGCCCTGGAGGCGGCAGATCCCATAGGAATCAATGGGAGTCTGACCATAGCGAAAGTTCATGTTTGCTGCTGCCCGACATCCCATTGATTTCTATGGGAGCTGTCTACACCTAACACCCTAACATGTACCCCAAGTCTAAACACCCCTAATCTGTCCCCCCTACACTGCCGCAACTAAATAAATGTTTTACCCTCTAAACCGCCGCTCCCGGAGCCCACCGCCACTCTAATAAACTGATTAACCCCTAAACCGCTGCTCCCGGTCCCCGCCGCAACTGTAATATATATATTAACCCCTAAACTGCCGCACCCAGACCCCGCCGCCACCTACATAATACCTATTAACCCCTATCCTGCCCCCCCTATACCGTCGCCACCTATAATAAAGTTATTAACCCCTATCCTGCCGATCCCGGACCTCACCGCAACTAAATAAATACCATGCCGCAACCTATATTAAACTTATTAACCCCTAATCTACCCCCCCTACACTGTCGCCACCTATAATATATTTATTAACCCCTATCCTGCCCCCCTACACCGCCGCCACTGTAATAAAATTATTAACCCCTAAACCTAAGTCTAACCCTAACCCTAACACCCCCCTAACTTAAATATTAATTACATAAATCTAAATAATATTTATCTTATTAACTAAATTATTCCTATTTAAAACTAAATACTTACCTTTAAAATAAACCCTAATATAGCTACAATATAAATAATTATTATATTGTAGCTATTTTAGGATTTATTTTTATTTTACAGGCAAATTTCAATTTATTTTAACTAGGTACAATAGCTATTAAATAGTTATTAACTATTTAATAGCTACCTAGCTAAAATAAAGAGAAATTTACCTGTAAAATAAAAACTAACCTAAGTTACAATTACACCTAACACTACACTATACTTTAATACATTATTTCTATTTAAAACTAAATACTTACCTGTAAAATAAACCCTAAGATAGCTACAATGTAATTAATAATTACATTGTAGCTATTTTAGGATTTATATTTATTTTAAAGGTAACTTGGTATTTATTTTAGCTAGTTAGAATAGTTATTACATAGTTATTAACTATTTAATAACTACCTAGCTAAAAGAAATACAAAATTACCTGTAAAATAAATCCTAAGCTAAGTTACAATTAAACCTAACACTACACTATCATTACATTAATTAAATAAATTACCTACAAATAACTACAATTAAATTAAATAAACTAACTAAAGTACAAAAAATAAAAAAAAGCTATTCCGATCAGCCAATAGAATGTGAGCTCAATGTGATTTTTCCTACCTTAATTCCGATTGGCTGATAGAATCCTATCAGCCAATCGGAATTGAAGGGACGCCATCTTGGATGACGTCCCTTAAAGGAATATCCATTCATCGGTAGTCGTCGGGAAGAAGAGGATGGCTCCGCGTCGACTCGTCTGAAGATGGCTCCGCTCCGGATGGATGAAGATTGAAGACGCCGCTTGGAAGATGACAATGCCCGGATGGAAGATTTCTTCAACGCCCCTTGGATGATGACTTCTGCCGCTCCGGATCTCCTCTTCGGTTCCATCGGTGGCTCGGCTGAGTGAAGACGACCCAAGGTAGGATGATCTTTAGGGGGGTAGTGTTAAGTTTTTTTAAGGGGGGTTTGGGTTAGATTAGGGGTATGTGGGTTTTAATGTTGGGGGGGGTTGTATTTTTCTTTTACAGGCAAAAGAGCTGAATTCTTTGGGGCATGCCCCGCAAAAGGCCCTTGTAAGGGCTGGTAAGGTAAAAGAGCTTTGAACTTTTTAATTTAGAATAGGGTAGGGAATTTTTTTATTTTGGGGGGGTTTGTTATTTTATTAGGGGGCTTAGATTAGGTGTAAGTAGCTTAAAATTGTTGTAATATTTTTTAAATGTTTGTAAGTTATTTTTTTTATTTTTTGTAACTTAGCTTTTTTTATTTTTTGTACTTTAGTTAGTTTATTTAATTTAATTTAATTGTAGTTATTTGTAAGTAATTTATTTAATTAATGTAATGATAGTGTAGTGTTAGGTTTAATTGTAACTTAGCTTAGGATTTATTTTACAGGTAATTTTGTATTTCTTTTAGCTAGGTAGTTATTATATAGTTAATAACTATTTAATAACTATTCTAACTAGCTAAAATAAATACCAAGTTACCTGTAAAATAAATATAAATCCTAAAATAGCTACAATGTAATTATTAATTACATTGTAGCTATCTTATGGTTTATTTTACAGGTACGTATTTAGTTTTAAATAGAAATATTGTATTAAAGTATAGTGTAGTGTTAGGTGTAATTGTAACTTAGGTTAGTTTTTATTTTACAGGTAAATTTCTCTTTATTTTAGCTAGGTAGCTATTAAATAGTTAATAACTATTTAATAGCTATTGTACCTAGTTAAAATAAATTGAAAGTTGCCTGTAAAATAAAAATAAATCCTAAGATAGCTACAATATAATTATTATTTATATTGTAGCTATATTAGGGTTTATTTTAAAGGTAAGTATTTAGTTTTAAATAGGAATAATTTAGTTAATAAGATAAATATTATTTAGATTTATTTAATTAATATTTAAGTTAGGGGGTGTTAGGGTTAGGGTAAGACTTAGGTTTAGGGGTTAATAATTTTATTACAGTGGCGGGGGTGTAGGGTGGCAGGATAGGGGTTAATAAATGTATTATAGGTGGCGACGGTGTAGGGGGGGCAGATTAGGGGTTAATAAGTTTAATATAGGTTTCGGCGGGGTCCGGGAGCGGCAGTTTAGGGGTTAAACTATTTATTTCGTTGCGGCAAGGTCCGGGATCATCAGGATAGGGGTTAATAACTTTATTATAGGTGGGGACGGTATAGGGGGGGCAGGATAGGGGTTACTAGGTAGTTACTAGGTATAATGTAGGTGGCGGCGGTGTCCGGGAGCGGCGGTTTAGGGGTTAATACATTTATAAGAGTTGCGGCGGGGTCTAGGAGCAGCGGTTTAGGGGTTAATAACTTTATTGAGTTGCAGGGGGCTCTGGGGGCGCCGGTATAGGGTTAGAACAGTGTAGTTAGTGTGGGTGCTTAGTGACAGGCTAGCAATAAAGCTGTGAAAAAGCCGAAGAGCAGCGAGATCGGATGTGTGATAACTATCACAGTCCGCTGCTCATCGCCCCGTACTTGGTGCGCGGCTTTTTGACAGCTTTATTGATAACTTAGGCGAATGTATTCAGGTCCGCGGCGGCGATGGTAGGTGAGCTTAGGCGGGCGTATTGAACCGGCAAAGGCAGGTAAAGTAGACGCGTTGATAACTAGGCCCCTAAATTTTAAGTGGTGCTCTTGGTTGGGGAAAATGGGAAAATATCAAACAAACATATGTCAACCTTTTAAAAGTACTTTTCTTCATCTAGCCATCTACCCAGATTATTAATGTACAATTTTGAATTCACATAATTATTTTTGTTTGCACATTTACAAATATGATTCTTTAAAAAGTGATCTATTAATTTCTGCATTTTTTATCATGCATGTCACACACTGTTGATTTAGGGAATGCAAGGTGCATAAATGATTCCTCCTGTGAGTGTTTCTGTGGGTGTCTGTGTTTATGTCTTTGTGCTTTGGTTTGGGTCTCTGAGTGTGTATGTATTTTTTTTCTGTTGGTATCTCTGTGAGGGTGGGTGTGTATGTCTTTGGGCATTTTCTGTTGATGTCTGTGAGGGTGTGTGCATATGTCTTTGAGCTTTTTCTATGGGTGTCTCTGTTAGGGTGGGCGTGTGTTTGTCTTTGTGTATTTTCTCTGGAGGGTGGGTGTGTATGTCTGTGTTTTCTGTGGATGTTTCTGTGAGGGTGTGTGTGTGTGTGTGTGTGTATGTATGTCTGTGTTTTCTGTGGATGTCTCTGTGAGGGTGTGTGTTTTCTGTGGATGTCTCAGTGAGGGTGTGTATATATGTCTTTCTGTGCTTTCTGTGGGTGTCTCTGTGTGTGTGTGGATGTCTTTGTGTGTTTTCTGAGGCTGTCTCTGTTGGTGTTTAATTGGGTGTATATGCAAGTTTGAGTTTGTGTGTGTGCGTCCATTGTCTGTTCCTTTTTAGGACATTTTGACCTTACTACTGATTATTCACATCTTTCTACAGACTTTGAGACTAATGAGACCTTTCCGGAAGTCACCAATCTACCATTTAACCTTTAAATTATTGTTTAGGCAGTTCAGGGCCCTTCCTTTCAGCCACTGCATGCTGTTGTCATCATTTAGTTGGCATCTTCCTTTACAAAAAGATAATCAGAACTCCATATTTTGTTTTCTAAATCTCCTTTTTTTACAAAACTGTAGTTTACCTCATTACTTGTCAGGTCAATGTAAATAAGTGCCAAGTGTCTGTTTGGATGTCTGTGTCTGAGTGTGTTTCTTTGCGTGTTTGCTAAAGTGTCTATATGTGAATCCTTATGTGTGAGTGTGTTTCAGTGTATGTAACTACTTTAACAACATTTCCAAGTTTAAATAGACACTTAAGAATAAAGTGCATATACGTTTTATTCACTTGTCAAAAATTGCACATGTCAAAGGAGGGGGGGGGGGGGGCTGATCTAGTGGCGGCCCTGACTACTAAAACCTCTATTATCATATATTCTAGCTATCTATAAAACCAATATATTAATGCTGCCCAAAGATTCCTTGAAATGTGTACTTATTATGTAATTGTGTCATGCCCAAATGTGGCCTTGTATCACTCTAGTTTAGTATACTTTTCATATTTTATATCAGTTGCTAATTTATTCCTATATATGATAAGGTCCAAAAGTGACCACAATATAGACTAACTTCCCTTGCTCCTGAAAGATTTGACTAGCAGGGCCCAAGAGTGACCCCTTGAACAATATAGGGAACATTTGCTAATACACAAAACCGAGGTTTCATTACTATTTGTCCAAATGTATTTCTAGCACACACACTAGCTGGTGTTTAAAACATAATTTCTCATGGTTCGTACTTATTTTAGCTTGCATATTAAGGTAGGAACATTCTGATTGGCTGATGGAGTCAGCCAATCAGAATCAAGTTCAATCCGATTGGCTGATCCGATCAGCCAATCAAATTTTTTCCTACCTTAATTCCGATTGGCTGATAGAATCCTATCAGCCAATCGGAATCGAGGGGAAGCCATCTTGGATGACGTCCCTTAAAGGAGCCTTCATTCATCGTAGTCCGTCGGTGAAGAAGGAGGTTCCGCGTCGGCGGAAGGAAGATTCAAGACCCGGCTTGGTAGATGACATCGCCCGGATAGAAGACCTCTTCAGCGCCTCTTTGAAGATGACATCGGCCGGATCGAAGACTTTTCTTCAGCGCCGCCTGGATGATGACTTCATCGGATGGAAGATTTCTTCAGCGCTGCTTGGAGGATTAACTTCTTCCGCTCCGGATGTCCACTTCGGTTCCATCGCTGCTCGGCTGAGTGAAGACGACTCAAGGTAGGATGATCTTCAGGGGATTAGTGTTAGGTTTTTGTAAGGGGGGTTTGGGTTAGATTAGGGGTATGTGGGTGGTGGGTTTTAATGTTGGGGGGGGTTGTATTTTTCTTTTACAGGCAAAAGAGCTGTTTTCTTTGGGGCATGCCCCCTGTAAATGTCCCTTTTAAGGGCTGGTAAGGTAAAAGAGCTTTGAACTTTATTTAATTTAGAATAGGGTAGGGCATTCTTTTATTTTGGGGGGGTTTGTTATTTTATTTGGGGGCTTAGATTAGGTGTAAGTAGCTTAAAATTGTTGTAATATTTTTAACATGTTTGTAACTTATTTTTTTATTTTTTGTAACTTAGCTTTTTTTATTTTTTGTACTTTAGTTAGTTTATGTAATTGTATTTAATTGTAGTTATTTGTAGGTAGTTTATTTAATTAATTTAATGATAGTGTAGTATTAGGTTTAATTGTAACTTAGGTTAGGATTTATTTTACAGGTAATTTTGTATTTCTTTTAGCTAGGTAGTTATTAAATAGTTAATAACTATTTAATAACTATTCTAACTAGCTAAAATAAATACAAAGTTACCTGTAAAATAAATATAAATCCTAAGATAGCTACAATATAATTATTATTTATATTGTAGCTATATTAGGGTTTATTTTACAGGTAAGTATTTATTTTTAAATAGGAATAATTTATTAAAGTATAGTGTAGTGTTAGGTGTAATTGTAACTTAGGTTAGGATTTATTTTACAGGTAAATTTCAGTTTCTTTTAGCTAGGTAAGCTATTAAATAGTTAATAACTATTTAATAGCTATTGTACCTAGTTAAAATAAATTGAAAGGTACCTGTAAAATAAAAATAAATCCTAAGATAGCTAGAATATAATTATTATTTATATTGTAGCTATATTAGGGTTTATTTTAAAGGTAAGTATTTAGTTTTAAATAGGATTCATTTAGTTAATAAGAGTTAATTTATTTAGATTTATTTAATTAATATTTAAGTTAGGGGGGCGTTAGGGTTAGGGTTAGACTTAGGTTTAGGGGTTAATAATTTTATTACAGTGGCGGCGGCGTAGTGGGGGGCAGGATAGGGGTTAATAAATTTATTATAGGGGGCGACGGCGTATGGGAGGCAGATTAGGGGTTAATAAATGTATTATAGGTGGCGACGGTGTAGGGGGGGCAGGATAGGGGTTAATAGGTTTAATATAGGTTGCGGCGGGTTCAGGGAGCGGTGGTTTAGGGGTTAAACTATTTATTTAGTTGCGGAGAGGTGCGGGATCAGCAGGATAGGGGTTAATAACTTTATAATAGAGGGTGACGGTGTAGGGGGGGCAGGATAGGGGTTACTAGGTATACTGTAGGTGGCAGCGGTGTCCGGGAGCGGCGGTTTAGGGGTTAATACATTTATAAGAGTTGCGGCAGGGTCTAGGAGCAGCGGTTTAGGGGTTAGTAACTTTATTTAGTTGCGGGAGGCTCCGGGGGCGCCGGTATAGGGATAGAACAGTGTAGTTTAGTGTGGGTGCTTAGTGACAGGCTAGCAATAAAGCTGGGAAAAAGCCGAAGAGCAGCGAGATCGGATGAGTGATAACTCTCATAGTCCGCTGCTCATCGCCCCGCGGCTTTTTGACAGCTTTATTTGATAACTTAGGCGTATTTTCTCAGGTCCGCGGCGGCGATGTGAGGCGAGCTTAGGCGGGCGTATTGGGCCGGCGAAGCCAGAAAAGTAGACGGCTTGATAACTACCCCCCATTTTATGTTATTTTTGTTTTTTTACCTCAATAAAAAATTATTAAACATCAAAAAATCACAGACTGCTTAAAAACTGATTGAATGAGAGTATGCAGTTCCTATAAGGTACTTTTTGACCATGAGGGTTTGAGAGAAACATGGGCTTTTCTCTCTACTATACATATGTATCTATCTATCTATCTATCTATCTATCTATCTATCTATCTATCTATCTATATATATATATATATATACCCACAGGAGTACGGGGAAAATAAATTTACTAATTTACCAGTGCATCCTCCTGGCAGCCAGGAGTTGACTTCCCTAAGTGTAATGTATGCAACTCAAAATCTTTGAAAGATACAAAAAGGTAAAATTGTGTCAGAGTGCAGTAAATCCTTTTTAATCCAAGTATCACCACACATGTTAAATTCAATCATTCTCAAGTGATCACGGTTACTTTCAACTTGTAAAACAACCACGATAAACCCAATATCACTTGCGCAACTCTTAGAGCACCACTCGTAATCTGACCCTATGCCTGATGAAACAGCTATTCTGAAAAGTGGAGAAACACGTTGCATTAAAGTTTAAAAGTTGAACTGCTGTCTATTGTGGTGTGTGCTCACCAGAAAGAGAGTGACTATAGCTTTCCGGGGTAAAACAAGCTGATGGATGAGTGTCACCTTGTGATTTTTTCAGATATGTTCACTAGTGGTTGGTGCTTCAGAAAGTGTGCATATAAAATAACTGTGCACATTTTTATAGCAGAAGTAAATTGATTTTTTTTTAAAAAACTGCATGCCCTATCTAAATCATTAAAGTTTAATTCTGACTTCGTTATCAAGAGATATGTCCCTGTAATATGATACTTATACACTATTTCCACATTCATGAAGCCCTGAAGATGAATTTATTGATGGTCTTAGTCTAAGCCTAAGGTACTGTTTAGCATGATTGAGGTAGAGATCTCTCTTTCATTCTCTGTACCAGGCCCCAATGACTGAAAGGGCCACGAGGCAGTGAAATATTCAAAAGCTATCCATTGTGAGGTCTAGAAATCCATTAAAATATTCAAAAGGGCAGACAGTTTTTATTAAAGGAACAATCAACTCCAAATGTGTTATTGTTTAAAAAGATAGATAATCCCATTATTACCCATTCCTCAGTTTTGCACAGCCAACACAGTTATATTAATATACTTTTTACCTCTGGGATTACCTTGTATCTAAGCCTCTTCTGACAGCGTCCTGATCACATTACTTTTTATTTATTATCTATTGACTTGTATTTTAGCCAATTAGTGCTGTGTTGTGCACAACCTCACTGGCGTTAGCACATTGTTGACTATATGGCTCACATGAACTAGCAGTCTTCTGTTGTGAAAAGCAAATAAAAACACGTTATAAGAGGTTGTCTGTAGTGGATTAGAAACAGGCAGAAATTTGGAGGTTTAAATGTTATAAAGTATATTAATATTACAATGTTGGTTGTACAAAGCTGGGGAATGAGTAGTAAAGGCATTATCCATCTTTTTAAACAATAACACTTTTTGTGTAGACTGTCACTTTAAAGGCAGCATCACCATGAGGCATTTTACCATATATTTCGGTGGGTGGTGATGCTGCTCTGATACCGGCAATATATTTAAAGCAGCATTGCCATATACATTGAAGATGTAATGTAAATGATCCCTTAAAACAGTACTGTACTGACAATACAATTGACATATGTCAACATAATCTCAACCACTGTTCTTACAATACAATAGTACATCAATATTACAACTTTAGGAGCTGGAGGTTTGTGGGTAACTGATCTATGTATATACATTGTTTAATGTATATATATTGTATTGTATAATGTTACAATATATGTAAACATGATTTACTGATCTTCTACTGTGTCCTTAGGCTTGTATTTTTACTTATTTTAAGATTGTAATTGCGTATTCTCAATATTCATATTTATATGATATTGAGAATGCAAATTCACGATCCCAATATTCATATTTCCCAAATTTCCAATTGCGATGTTGCGTTTCCATATTTCACAATGTTGCGATCGTGTTTTCATGTTTGTAATATTTATATTTCATAATATTGCAATCATATTTTTCTTATAATATTGCGATCACACTGTAGCAATTGTGTTCTATATTAATATATTTATATGTATCTATAGATGTAGATTATAGATATATCTTAATATAGAACATGTTTGCTTCAGTGTGTGCAATATTATAAATAAAACATGATTGCGCAATCCCGTTTGCAATATTATGAAGTTTGAATATTACAATCGATATGCATTCTCAATATAATGTAAATATGAAAATTGAGAACACTCAATCATAATCTTAAAATAAGTAAAAATATATAGCTAAGGACGCAATAGAACATTAGTACAATCATGTGTACAGTTCACATACATATTGTAGCATTATACTATACAATCCCCCTATAGGTTTAATAAAGTAATTTTTGTAATTTTTTTTGTCTTTATTAACAAAGTCAATCTCAGACATGACGAATATATAGGAGTTTTGTGGGAGATTACTGGGTCGTTACATGAAAGTAACCTGTATGTTAATGGGAAACATCACCATGGGTTTTTGAACATTGGGGCCCCAATCTCTTACAGTCTGATCTCTTTTAAACAAGGATGCATAGTTTTGCTTAGATGACATGATCCTCTCTGTCAGTGCATTATCACAGTATTGCTAACATGTTCTACAAAAACAAAGTTTTATTCACTGACATAATATCTCACAGTTTGTGAGTAAACAACTTGGTGTTGATTATAATTTGACACATTCAAACACTGCACTCCCAGCTAACTGTTACTCTGGTCTCAGCTAATACCCTTTATTCAGGCCCGCTATTAGGGAACCGATTAACAACAGGACTAAGAGCCGTGCTTTATATGTGCTTGTAAAATACTCCTAAAATAGGGAATATATCTATTAAAAATGTGTTTATCATGTACTGCTTCATCAAGCATATAAGACCAAATTAAAAGCAATCCTGTATAAATAATACTAAGTAAGTGCAATGAACTCCAAATTCCCCCTACTTAAAGGGACTCTAAGGTCAAATTAAATTTTCATGATTCAGATACAGCATGTAATTTTAAACAACTTTCCAATTTACTTCCATTAAAATAAATGTGCACATTCTTTTATATTTACACTTTTTGAGTCACCAGCTCTTACTGAGCATGTGCAAGAATTCACTGACTATACGTATATGCATTTGTGATTGGCTGATTGCTATCACATGGTACAGGGGGAGTGGAAATATACATAACTTTTAAATTTGTTAGAAAAAAATCTACTACTTATTCGAAATTCAGAGTAAATGCTATTGTATTGTCTTGTTATCTTGCATTTGTTGATTATGCAAATCTACTGTGTTGACTGGTCCTTTAACAGGAGGTCAATGATCACACCCTTGATAACCCAAACTACCTCTCTTGATAAAATCGTACAATAGAAATGGAGTAATAAAGGGCTTTATAGAATAGCAGACATATATAAAGAGGGCAGGATGATTTCTTACGAACAGTATCAGACCTTAGATAGTGAAGACAGAAATATTTGGTATCACTACCTTCAATTAAAATCCAGAGCACAACAGGTCATGGGGAGTGAAATGACCCCTATAAATACCACACTAGAAAGGATATGCCTAGCTGATAATCCCATTAGAGGAGGAATATCTACCTTATACACCTTATTCAACAGTCCTCCTCTAGATAGTAAACCTCCCATTATGTTAAAATGGGAAAATTATACAGGGAAAACTTGGTCAGTCAAGACATGGAGGGAGACTCTCGCCAGTGGGTTATCTTTCTCACAAAATGTGACCCTTAAGGAAAACTTCATTAAGGTAGCCTTTAGATGGTACTTATTCCCAACTAGATCGGGAGGAGGGGGAGATCCACTTACTAAACTCTGCTATAGAGGGTGTGGAGAACTTGGGACATACCCACACATGTGGTGGGATTGTAGATATGTTAAAGAGAAATGGGATCAAACTTCAGCCCTTATAAGTGAGATTTTCCAAAAAATAATAACGCTAACAATGGAGCAGGCTTTGCTCCACTTCCCGATTCCAGGACTCTCTAAATACAATAATAAACTAGTTAGGTGGATCTGAACAATAGTCAGACTGGGTATAGCCCAATTTTGGAAGGGAATCCCCCCTAGCTTTGAAATGATAAAACAAAAGATGGTATACCATTTTGATAAAGCAAGTGATATCTAGATGATAAAAAGACATTTCTTCTACTATGGGAGCCTTTTATACATTATTATGAAGCCTCAAGGAGGAGGGGGGGGGGGGGCAGGAACAGACTAGGCCAAGCAAAAAACTACATGTAATGGCAGTACTAAACTCCTCAAAAGTACTGAGAAAACCATGAATCCGTATGACATACTGTATATTATTGGAGTGTTTTTTCTACTTACTAAGCGACCTGTGAATGTTGGAATGTATGACCATTGATTAATGTATATGTAAAAAATCTTGGAATAAAATCTTTTCAACATAATAGTAAGTATTTGAACATTCTTAAATACCCCATGGTGATATGATGCATCTGTTTTAGTCATTCTGATCCACCCATAAATTACATAATTGTACGCTACATGGCAAAAATGTTATCCTTTTTTTTTTTTACATGAAACCCCAAAGCATTAACATTTATTCTACAATAGTTAGTCCATGCAAACATCAACATAGTCTATAAATGTATTTGTAGTTTATAATTTTTAGAATGTTTATATTTGTACATTGAGAGAACCCAGAAAACTGTACCAAAATTTAAAAAGAAAAAAAATAATCTAAGATATTGGGCCCCATGTATCATGGTCATAGAAAACTTGAAAACCTTTCCATGAGGCTTCGCAACAACTGTGCTTAAGCGTGTAATGCCACCCCCTTCTCTCCCACAACCAATCACTTGAGAGAAGGGCTTGTTAATCGCCCGAGTGAGTGTGTTTGAGGGGATTTTAATTTGCCACCTCAGAGGTCTCAAAAGGGCTCAAAAGCAGCTTATACTGTTTATTACATGGAGCCCAAAGGAACCATCAAAATTAACAATACTACATTAATCATGTAAAGTGAAATGTTGTTGAGTAATAAATTAATATTTAGTATCCCATAAGCTCTCTTTTAAGCATCTTTAGTATTGTGTTGTGTGGGAGAAAAACAGATATAACCCATGTATGGTAAAGATATTATATATATATATGTACATATTTATTTTAAATTTTTTAAATGTAATAACATTTTGAATGTTTCCAGGATTTTATTAAACATCTCCATTAAATCAGCATAAGAGATTTTATTGCTACATTTAAATGTGTCTATTACTGCAGAAGCAAAAATAATATATTATTCATATATTTTTTTGCAACAAAGATCTGTACAGCTAGGCTCATGGAAGACGAAGATCTCATTTCTTTCAACCAATATGCAAATCTTATCAGTACACACTGGCAATAAGAAAAAGGTGTATTCTACAGATAACAAATGTAAATACATTTTCCTTGATATGGTGAACTTAGATTAAGAGAGAGTAAGATCGTATTAATGTAGTCTACTATGACATAAAAAAACTGTAGATTATACAGTTGAGTAGCTAAAATTTAAATCCATGATTTAACAAAATAACTTCTTATTTTTATTTTATTCCTATTTCTAACGTTTAAAGTAAATAAAATTGTTTGAATACGTACAAAAATCTCCCTTAATAGTCTGTTGAAGAATTTTATGTATATTTTTGTTATGGATTGTCCTACTAAATAAAGTCTGATGGCGCGAGTCGCAATAAACAATATCGCTGGTCTGCTCTAACAGCGTGCAATTTAGCAGAGAAGGATTAGTGCGGCCAACATCGTATTAGTGCAACTTATACTTTCAATGAATAAACCAATATTACTATTTATTATTTTTTTAACAAAAATAAATATTTTTTAATCTATTTATATTTCTCATTGCACAAGCATTTCTTGTGAAATGCTTGTGCAATGCCGCCCCTGCACATTTGCGGCCAATTGGCCACTAGCAGGGGGTGTCAATCAACCTGATCATATCCAATCAGGATGATTGCTATCTGCCACCTCAGAGGTGGCGGATGAGTTAAGGAGCAGCAGTCTTACGACCGCTGCTTCTTAACTTAGTGGTCTGAATACATACAAAAATGGCTCTATATAATTGTATAGGTAATTTTGTATGGATTGTTCTACTAAACATAATCGGCTAGATCACGAGTTTTGTCGGTAAGGCTGTGCGGCTCTAATGCTCATTTTTTTTCTAACGCTACCTTAAGCCAACGCTGGTATTACAGGTTTTTAAACCCGGCGTTAGCCGCAAAAAGGTGAGCGTAGAGCAAAATTTAGCTCCACATCTCACCTCAATACCAGCGTTGCTTACGGTAGCGGTAAGCTGGCTAAACGTGCTCGTGCACGATTTCCCCATAGGAAACAATGGGGCTGAAATGGCTGAAAAAAAACCTAACACCTGCAAAAAAGCAGCGTTCAGCTCCTAACGCAGCCCCATTGATTCCTATGGGGAAAGAAAAAATATGTCTGCACCTAACACCCTAACATGAACCCCGAGTCTAAACACCCATAATCTTACACTTATTAACCCCTAATCTGCCGCCCCCGATATCGTCGCCACCTGCATTATACTATTAACCCCTAATCTGCCACTCCGGACACTGCCGCCACCTATATTATATATATTAACCCCTAATCTGCTGCCCCAACATCGCTGACACCTACATTATAGTTATTAACCCCTAATCTGCCCCCCCAACTATATTAAATTAATTAACCCCTAATCTGCCGCCGCCAACATCGCCGCCACTATAATAAAGTTATTAACCCCTAAACCTAAGTCTAACCCCAACCCTAACATCCCCTAATTTAAATATAATTTAAATACATCTAAATAAAATAACTACAATTAAATAAATTATTCCTATTTAAAACTAAATACTTACCTGTAAAATAAACCCTAAGATAGCTACAATATAACTAATAGTTACATTGTAGCTAGCTTAGGGTTTATTTTTATTTTACAGGCAAGTTTGTATTTATTTTAACTAGGTACAATAGTTATTAAATAGTTATTAACTATTTAATAGCTACCTAGCTAAAAATAAGTACAAAATTACCTGTAAAATAAATCCTAACCTAAGTTACAATTACACCTAACACTACACTATCATTAAACTAATTACCTAAACTACCTACAATTAATTACAATTAAATTTAATAAACTACCCCACTAAATTACGAAAAAAAATAAACACTAAATTACAGAAAATAAAAAAATTACAAGAAGTTGAAACTAATTACACCTAATGTAAGCCCCCTAATAAAATAAAAAAGTCCCCCAAAATAATAAAATGCCCTACCCTATACTAAATTACAAATAGCCCTTAAAAGGGCCTTTTGCGGGGCATTGCCACAAAGTAATCAGCTCTTTTACCTGTAAAAAAAAGAATACAATTTTAAGGTAATTTATTTAATGATAGTGTAGTGTTAGATGTAATTGTAACTTAGGTTAGGATTTATTTTACAGGTAATTTTGTACTTATTTTAGCTTGGTAGTTATTAAATAGTTAATAACTATTTAATAACTATTGTACCTAGTTAAAATAAATACAAAGTTGTCTGTGAAATAAATATAAATCCTAAGCTAGCTACAATGTAACTATTAGTTATATTGTAGCTAGCTTAGGATTTATTTTATCGGTAAGTATTTAGTTTTAAATAGGAATCATTTATTTAATTTTGTTAAATTTATTTAGCTTAAATTAAATTATATTTAAGTTAGGAGGGGTTAGGGTTAGGTTTAGACTTAGGTTTAGGGGTTTATACTTTTAATATAGTAGCGGAGACGTTGGGGGTGGCAGTTAGGGGTTAATAAATGTAAGTAGGTGTCAGCGATTTTAGGGCAGGCAGATTAGGGGTTAATAAAATTTAACTAGTGTTTGCGAGGTGGGAGTGCGGCAGTTTAGGGGTTAATAAATGTATTAAAGTGGCGGTGATGTCCGGTCGGCAGATTAGGGGTTAATAACTGTAGTTAGGTTGTGGCGACGTTGGGGGTGGCATATTAGGGGTTAATAAGTATAATGTAGGTGGCGGCATTGTCCGGTCGGCAGATTAGGGATTAAAAAAAATTATTATAGTGTTTGCGATGTGGGGGGGGGGGCTCGGTTTAGGTGTTAATAGGTAGTTTATGGGTGTTAGTGTACTTTGTAGCACTTTAGTTAAGAGTCTTATGTTCCGGCGTTAGCCCATAAAACTCTTAACTACTGACTTTTAAATGCGGTATCAGTCTTGACAGGAGAGGGTCTACCGCTCACTTCTTCCAAGACTCGTAATACCAGCGTTAGTCAAGTCCCATTAAAAAGATAGGATACGCAATTGACGTAAGGAGATTTGGGGTAGCCCCGAGTCGCGGAAGAAAAGTGAGCGGTAGATCCTTTCCTGCCTGACTCATAATACCAGCGGGCGTTAAAAAGCAGCGTTGGGACCTCTCAACGCTGCTTTTTAAGGCTAACGCCAAACTCGTGATCTAGCCAAATGTTAATAAACCATCATTATTACTTTCTTTTTTTAAATTCATTTTTATATTCATTTTTAAAGATACAGTAGTACAAATAAATGAAATCATATAAGAAGCAAAAGGAAATGGTTAAGCAGTGTGAAGAGAAAAATAGGTAAAAGAATAATAGGGGAAGATTCTTGAATATCATTTTTGATCTGACTTCCAGATAGTCCTCTCCTATTAATAATCTTGTATCAAGAGATTAGAAAAGAGAACACAAAATTCAGATGGTTTCTTGTCATGTATCTTCAGTTTGTGTCTCTGCTGATTCTCTGACAATATTTCATGTATCTTAGGTTGTTTTATATCACTGTATAGTGTTATGTAATACATCAATCATTTATCTGTCTTGTGAATTATATTTGTTTACTGTGCCTGGAAGGGTGCTGGGCTGGCCTAATATAAAGTATTATTGTAATAAACCTCTTTTTTTCCAGGAGGAACATTTATTTTTTTATTTAAAGAAATTCACATTCATGGGCAAATAACCACTGCAGAGCACACATTAAGGAAATATTCTGTTTCCATTGTCTGCTATTAGCAGACGCCTGCAATAGAGGATCTATTACTGCTGATGGGCATTCGGCAGTAAATTTGACTTTCTACTCTTTCTTTTCTTTTGCCCATATACAATTGATATGCTGCTGGAAAGAAAGTAAAATATGGCCAAATTGCACAAACCGACTCCAAAAACTGTGTACTCACCTCTTCAACTATGTGCTGTGAGTTCTACAAAAAGTTATTTTTCCCTATTTTATTGTAGCTTCCTCCTACAATCCTAGTGGCTGAGTCAACTTTGAAATCACATTTGAAATCTGCACAGAAATATGGACTTAAAAGGGATATGAAACTATTTTTTATTCGTGATTCACATAGGTAATGCAAGTTTAAACAACTTTCTAATTTACTGCTAATATTTTTCTTTCTTTGTTCTCTTGGTATCTTTGGTTGAAAAGCAGGGAGATAAGCTTAGGAGCCTGTTTCTTGAGAACTATATGGCAGCAGCTTTGTAAGAAAGTTATTCATTTGCAAGAGCACTAAATGGCAGCACTATTTCGTGGCATGTAATCCTCCAGAAACCTACCTAGGTATCTCTTCAACAAAGATTATCATGGGAATTAAGTAAATTTGATAATAGAAGTAATTTGGAAACTTTTTTAAATGGTATTCTCTGAATCGCAAGAGAAAATGTTTGGGTTTCACATTCCTTTAGTTCATCACTTCCTGGTTTTGAATGCTCTCTAAACTTCTCAACTTAAACTCTAAGGGTACTGCCTGAGCATTGTTACCAAGGACCAGTGAAAATATAACAACAAGGCCCAACTTTTGATCAAATGTATTAAAGTGCGGATGGACATGATATGATGTAGCGTATCATGTCCGCCGCCCATCGATAAATGCGACAGCATACGCTGTCGGCATTTATCATTACACCAGCAGTTCTTGTGAACTGCTGGTGCAATGCCGCCCCCTGCAGATTTGCAGCCAATACGGCCGCTAATAGGGGTTGTCAATCAACCCGATCATATTCGATCGGATTGATTTCTGTCCGCGGCCTCAGAGTAGGCGGACAGGTTATGGAGCAGCGGTTTTTAGACTGCTGCTTCATAACTTCTGTTTCGGGCAAGCCGGAAAGCTCTCCGGAAACACGGGGCCTCAAGCTCCATACAGAGCTTGATAAATTGACCCCCAAAGGTCACTCTGATATTATATTCAATTCTAGGCTTTTCATTTCCTAGTTTGCGTTATTTGTTTTACTATATAGAGTTACAACTATAATTATAATAAACCAGCGGTGGTGTCCATTTATTTTTTAAAATAATGAATTTTAGAAATCACAGCATTCTGTCTTAGAATAACTATCTACAAATTAACCCCTTTATAATGAGAATTAGAAGTTCCATGTGCAGTGCATGTAAGTTGTGTTAATTTATCAAATTGAAAGCTATTCACCTACAGTTAAAGGGCTAGATTTATTAATATAGCTATAGCGAATCATGTCCGCTCGACATCACAAAATGCAGACAGCATACTCTGCCCGCATTTATCATTGGACAACCATTGATACTGATTATTTACAGAACATTTACATTTGTTTTCATTAAAAAGTTCACCGGTAGCTTATGCATACCCCCAGCCATGCTAATAGGTAGCTTAGCGCAGGGGCACCCAGAGAGCCTGCACTAAAGGACCTTCTGGTGCAGGGAGCGCTAAATTGGGAGGTAAATGTTGAGCTTGAACACAATGCCAAATACCACTGCTTTTTAAAACCTGAAGTAAACCATTATTATTAGTAGTAGAAGACCACATAACTACATGACGATTTCCTGTACTTGCACACTGGCTTAGTGCCTCCACTATCAGATTAGCTCTTTTGAGAGATATCTGACAGGAATTTTACTATGCTCACCCATAGAAGTCTACTATGTGAGCGATTTTACTATGCTCACCCATAGAAGTATACTATGTGAGGAATTTTACTATGCTCACCCATAGAAGTCTACTATGTGAGGGATTTTACTATGCTCACCCATAGAAGTCTACTATGTGAGGGATTTTACTATGCTCACCCATAGAAGTCTACTATGTGAGGGATTTTACTATGCTCACCCATAGAAGTCTACTATGTGAGGGATTTTAGGGCACCCACGATAACTGACATGCAGATTTTATTGTGCAATAAACCATAGTTTGAGCGATACAAAATATCTGTGGATTAGTAATATTAGAGCAAAAAATAAAGCACAATTGATTGTACTGGAGTGATGTTAATGGGCAATAGTGCTAATATATTTTTTTAGCTCCCCTATTAAAGGGACATTAAAGACTTTGAGATTTTAATAATAAATGTTTAATTGTATGTAGTAGAATAAATTTGCAATATACTTTCATTATTTACAGTATATTGTTCCCTTTTCCTGTAATTTAATTCTGAATACTGTTGGCTACACAAATTGATGTTAAAAGTGGAAGTGCAGACAAAAACATGACATTTTAGTCACTGTTAAACATCACATCTTAACAACTACTAATTGGTTTTATGTGCTCATTAAAAAGAGCAGTAGATGTCATTCAATTATGTCTCTGACAAATTTCATGATGAGCCATTTAGCTATTTGGTTTGTAGATTTATTTAAAATTTGTTGTAATAGTAGAAAGATACAAAAATAGTTTTTTTAATTAATTTAATTAATTTTGATCTACTGAACCAATTTAATTATTATCCAATTGCACAGTGATTGACATTTTCAACAAAAAATAGCACATTTAAGTCATATTAGTAATTTCCTTTCAAAGTTTTCTACCTAGACCAAAAAAATAAAAAAATCAGGCTCATAAGGAGATAGTCTATTCAAAACCATTATATATTTTTTCAAATTGTCATATTTGTTATATTATTATTTTTCCTTATTTATCGTTTGCAAGTATTAATTTGATGTTACGGTGTGTGGCTATCCTAATGCACTTTTGATTTGCACTTTTGGTTTAATTGTTTACCAAAAAGAAAAGTTTAACCCCTTCATGACCATCGACATGCCCTGTATATACCCGACAACCTATATAAACATGAAGGGCCCCGGACATCCCCGCCCATGATCCCACCCCCTCCACATCACCGATCATTATCGATGGCCGCCACCCGCCTCCCACACAGGCTCCCACCCACCAACAATACCGGCCATCGATGTCCGGTGCAGAAAGGGCCACAGAGTGTCTCTCTCTGCATCGGATGGCCAAGGGGTGTTATTGCAGGATGCCTCGATATGTCGTAAAGGGTTCGTTGCTGGTCTTTTAAGACCAGGTTGTGTGCGACGTACCCTGTACGACATGCGTCGTTAAGGGGTTAATGTTTTTTTTTTTTGTAACTTAGTGTTTGTTTTTTTGTAATGTAGTACTTTTAATAATGTTTAATTGTATATTTAAATAATTTTAGTAGGGTTAGGTTTTTTTAATATGTAATTTAGTTGATTTAATTGTTAGTTAAATGTAATTGCAGTATAATAGTTAGTGTAGGTTAATTAATAGTTTAAATTAGTTTATTTTAATTCTACAGATGTTTTACTTTATTTGAAGACAGGGATGTTGTAATTTTAATTTAAAGTTAGGAGGTTGTTAGGTTAGGTTTTTGCGATATGGGGGGCTGATGGTTTAAGGGTTAATAGGTTTAGTTAGTGGTGGTGATGTGGGAGGCCAGAGGTTTAGGGGTTAATCAGTTTATTTAGTGGCAGCGGTGTCTGGGAGCAGCGGAATAGGGGTTAATAACATTATGTAGTTGGCAGCGATATCGGGGGCAGCAGATTAGGGGTGTTTAGACTCAGGGGTTTATGTTAGGGTGTTAGGTGTAAACATAACTTGTTTTCTACCATAGAAATCAATGGGGTACACTTCATTCTCTGGCAGCATCGAACATAAGCTTTCGGGGATTTCAGACTCCCATTGATTTCTATGGCATCTGCGGCCTCAAGGGTGGCGGATTGAATACCAGGTGTGCTGTGTCGGAAAAGACGCAAGCGTACCGGTTAACTATATGATAAATGGTAAAAAGGGTCAAATAGAGCCGAATGTGTATTCGAAACATCTGTAATGACGTAAGCATCTATCTACGTTGGATTGAGATCGCCGGTTCCTATGTTATGTCACAAATTTGAACATTTGCCAGTCTTGAGGCTTTGATAACTAGGTTAGTTCAATCTCGCAACAATTACAACTCGGAATTCAAGCATATTTGCGGTTGACAGCTTGCAACGTACAGGGTACATCGTGGTTGTTAAGGAATTCATATTTGGGTGTTCCGTTTAAAAGAGCAGACTAGATTTACTAAGAATGTAAATTCTTTATTAAAATACATTTGTATATATTGTTTATTTAATTTATAAATAGCGTCAGGCAAATATTTTGGCATATTCATTAAAAATACAAAAAATTGGTCTAATTTATTCTAAACACATTTTGAATGCTGGACTTTTTTTTGTTTTTGTACATAAAATGCAACATTGGATCATTGGATTGTTACATTTGGCATGTTGCTTTTCATAGACAACAGTGTAAGTTTATTTAAATCAAAGGGCTAGATGCATGTAAGCTCACTAGTGTCACGCTCATGGAAGTAGGTTCGGAAGTTTGGAGCTCATGTGAGGTGGTGTAAGACGTAAAGCCATCTTGTGCTCTAAAAGGGGCCAGAGCTTGGGTACTGAAGTTGGAAACTGGTGCTTGCAGACACCCTCTGCAGGACTTGGTGCTGAAGCAATATAGCAGTGCTAGGCAGGTGCCCTGTGCAGGACTTGGGTACAGGAGCAGGATACCAAAGCTACAGTATGATGACACAGGATAACAGGAGCAGAGACAGGTAGGTAACTAGAGAATAGTCAGAAGTCAGCTAAGGGACAGTTACCAGGAAGCAGTCTGATCAGTCATCAAACAATGGGAGAATCCGGAAGCGTAGTCAGAAATCAAGTCAAGGTCAGAGTACCAGATAAGCAGGCCAATCCTTTGTAATACACTGGGGAGGTCTAAAAAAGAGGTCAGTAAACAAGCCAGATCCAAGAACTAGGAAAAACGCTTAACAACAAGAATTCAGGTTCAGAACCTAGGTACATACAATGCTGGAAAACCACAATGGCAGGGCAGGGAGTTCTCATTAGAAGTTCAGTGCTGATTGAGAAACTACCTGCAGCTGGCAAGCAGGTAGAGCCAGAGATCTAGCCAGTGCAAATAGCATCACAAAGAAATCAGCCAGAGCCCTCCAAAGGCACAGAGACAAAACAACGGGTTGAGGTCCTGATGATCAAAAGTGCTGTGATGCGGCAATATATTCAAAGGGATCTGCCATGATGTTGAGCGAGCCACCAAAATATTTAAAGCTGCTGACATCTATATTTTATTTAAAATTGGAAGCAAGAAACTTTGATAAACATGATATCATCAAGGCAAGACAGGCATTGGAAGACTCTAGTCACAAGACACTTATAATGACCAAGGGTGTGTCTAATAGGGATGACAAACCTCTTATCTTCATCACCACATTTTCACCTTTACATACTACCATACATGAATCGGTTCGGAAGAGATGGGACCTCCTTGAAACTGATAAGGGCTAATTGGAAAATGAAACCACCTAGAGTGGTGTAAAGCCGAGGTAAAAGTTTCAGGGATTTACTCATGAAAACAGACCCTAAGGATAGCTACCAGACTGATACATGGCTAAAATCGAGAAAAAATGGTTGTTACCGTTGTGGTGAATGTGTTACCTGCAATTCAATGCAGACGGGGGACTCTTTCCAACATCCGCGTAAAAACAAATGGTATTCCATTCAACATCGTTTGACTTGCAATAGTTCATTTGTCATTTATATACTAATTTGCCCATGTTCTCTATTTTACGTGGGTAAAACGACCACCCCGTTCAAAGACAGAATGGCCAATCACAGATGCTCCATCAGAGATGCACTTAAAAAAGGAACATCAGATCTCCCTGTCGCTCGACACTTTGCTGTACATAAGCACAATCTGTCAAGTCTGCGATGCATGATCCTCGATCATTTGCCATCACCTAGGAGGGGATCAAGCTAAAAGGCTATTGCAACTATTATCCAGATGGATATACATGCTGGACACTGTGTACTCAAACTTTATTTTGGATCCTTTATTGGATACATGACTATTTTTGCCTTATTCGTATGAGTTCACAGTCAACAGATATTGTATCTCCTATCATTGATGAAGGGGGACTTCCATAACTTTTTACATCTAACTTTTTACATCTAACTTTGCACTCATTTGTTCTTTCTTTTTCTTTTTTTTCCCCTTTTCTGGCTTACCTGCTGTTTGTATCATACATTGTGCTATGCAACTGAAAGGATCCAACACCCCACATGCTGGCATACTTGGATTAAGTATACAGAAGAAAGTCTGAACATCATATACTTTGACCTGTGATGGATTGTACTCACACTTTAACAATGGTGCCTACATTGGAGTGTTTGGGGAGTACCCGCGATATGTGGGGCATATACTATCCTTCAGCATATGTATATGTGTTAAACATCCCAAATCTCTCTGCCCTATATGGCTACTGATTGTCACAATCATCGTAGACACAAGGGGAGGAGTGAGCATGCATCTCAGCCGGTCCGCTTAAAGAAGATTTTGTTCTCCGATAACGGCATAAACATGCCAGAAGAATTCGGACGGAGTGTCTATTAACCTAGCCTCTTTCACTCACAAAAGTTGATGTCATATGATTGGCTTTGGCCCCGGTGGGGGTGGCACAAGTGGGCGTGCATAATGACGCTTCAGCCTCCCACAGCCGAGAGACTCGCAAGCCTTAACTCTGAGAATAAGAAAGTTCCTGACGTATATGGTAATTAGCCATGTGTATATTCACTGCAAACAACAGCTGCGATAGTGACGAAGTGTATTGACCTATCAGGAGCATTGTGGGTGTGGCGGATTTCTCTGGTTACAGCGCGAAGAGGTCTGAAACCAGCTGCAATCAGCCTGGTAATAGACAGCCAGAGTCTTTACGCTCTCATTGGGACATCACATTGCTGATGTGCCCTCTCAGGAACAACTCCTTCTCTTTTTGGGACATTTGATAAAGATGCCAGTAAGGCATCGAAACGTCATGTTTATCCCTTGATTTTAACCCTTTATATGATTAAAAGTTAATGTTTACTTTTTAAGACCAGTGAGTGCTGTCTTTTTTCTGGAACATTGGATATTGTTTTTGACATTGCACCCTGGCAGTTATCCTAATATTGATATGGTGTGCAGTTCTATGCGGGACAGTATATGATATTTACCCATAAACCAAAAGAACCCACTACCACAAATTAACCCTACACTTCTTAACCCTAAACCACAAATAGCCCGCTACAATAAACCTTCTACTCCTTAACTTCCATTAGTAAACCACTATAAAACTTCCACTCTACTAACCCCTAAACTGCCAATAGCCCAACACATTATCCCCTATTATGCTTAACCCCTACACCTGCATAACCCTCTAACCTATTAACCTCTAATCCACCACAATACCCAAATGCAATCTGCCCCCAACCTATTAACCCCTAATCCACCACAACCCCCCCACGCAAACTACTTCTACACTACTCCTACATCTAGCCCCCACCTCTAAACTCACACACCTTTAATTACAAAAAAATAACAAACACTAAGATTATGAGTGTCGCGTTATGTTACGCGCAAGCAATACAGGGTTTATTGTAGCCGTTTGTGCACGTTAAGTTTAGCGATTGTATTATAAATTGAAAGTAATTGTGATCCATTGAGTGCAATTTAAGTTAATGCATGTCGGGTTCATGCACCCTCAGAGCTCTGGTTAACTGTTTCGCTAAACAAAAATGTCTCAGTCTATATATAGGAGTGACTTTTATATTTCTTTGAGTGATTATGGGGGGGAAAAACTATGTCATGTGTTTTGTTTGTGCTAGCTGTTTAAGTCACTGGCTTGTGCAGGGCTAAATTTACATTCTGCCTTAATACTAATTTTACAAAGAACATAGTTTTAGTTGTCCCAAGCCATGTTTTCCTTAGTTTATCCACATCTGCTTGATACCTATCATTCAGTCATATGAACCATTCTAGATTATCTCAGTGAATATATGTTTTACCAAAGGCTGACCTTAATTAAAAAGTAAGACATGTACATGTACAAATTAATGTATGACTAAATCTTCCAATACAAAGCACCAAGTGACTAAAATTCTGGGCTCAATTCCTCTGTCCAAATATCTGCCTCACATACATGTGAAACACATACATAGAGTATGCTTACTCTCTGAAGGTCTATGGTTCCATGAAGATGAAGTCAACTCTCTTCAGGTTTGCCATTGTCAGTGTCCTATGTTTAGAGTTTCCCTGTGAAAATCTCGCCACTGCTGCTGCTGACCGTGCCACCGGCCTTTTGTGCTGTCAGTGATTGGGTGCTCTTTTGGTTCGAGTGTTGCAATACCTCTCTTGACATGTAATGTGCAAACTTCTTTTGTCAGTGCGTGGGGCCTACAGAATCCCTGCGAAGCTGTGCTGCCATGGATGTGGCAATGAACATTGCATGACATTGTGCTTATTGATGTAGAAAACATTAGAAACATTTCAAAGATCTAAATAAACCTTGGTTCGCACATATTTAGTACACACATATGTCTGGACCTCCAATCCTGCACTGTCCATTTTAAATGTATGATGTGTGCTGTACATTAGTACTGAGCACTGATCCATCTGTGATGCTATTTTGTGGCTTCTAATTGTGGCCACACAGACAAGTGCCTGATCATATGGTAGTCATGAGTGGATCCAGGATACTCCGCAAGCACGTTCATAATGTGCATGTTGCCATTGGACGCAACATGGACATTGATAAAATTAAAGTGTTAGCGGAGGCAATATGCTATTTGCTGGTTTCACAGTGGCCGCAGAGCAATATGGGTGCAGTGGATTGTCCCCCACATGTTAGGTATGCTGCCCATATTCTATTACTATTAGTACCTCTTGTGAACAGGCAAAGCGTCCTCTGTGTGAGGGAATCCTATGACAGGGTGTCACTTGTTGAGGATGGCATTCCTAAACTTCCCAATTATGACAATGAAAGTGCCTTGAGTCATCTTTTATGACATGGTATAAAATAATATTGTGCCGCCTATAGATGCTGTAAATGTCATAAACCTCAGCATCAGTGAGTGCACACAGCCTGCACATGTGGGCAAGACTGCTGGCACCTATGATTGTGCTAAGAAAGAGTTGTCCACGAGCAAGAGAACAAGCAAACTCAGGATCCATATTTGCATAGGTAAATATAGCAAAGTAGCACCTTACTAATATTTATTGATCACATGCAGATGAAACGTATTGAAAAGATAGAAGCCAAATGAGTTAACCAGAAGTGGCAGCTGTGTTTAATAAAATCTTGACATTTTCTCGGTTACACGGCCATATGCATATTAGCCAGCAACTGGTAATATGAGTGCGGAATAATGTTTCTTGTAGCCCATTGAAAAGACAGGATGCATCATTTTTCAAAAGCTTACAAAGCTTAGTTTGTGCTAATCGAACCCTTGTTAAACTGGTAGGTGTTAAAACCAAAAACTAAACCACAACGTAAACCTCACTCAGTCGATAGCACTCCACTTGTAATCTAGTACTTAGTATCTATAAAGCATTGTACGCTGGCTTGTTGTTGCCGGTTATAAATACGTCACTAGAGTGTGCAGCCAATGGCTGTGTGGAATATTACAGTGTTCTGCACTTCCATTTCTAAGAGGAACTGAAATGCTCACAATTTCAGAATGGAATTACAGGGAAAGGGGACAAAATAAATAATGAAAGTATATTGCAGATTTTTTTTTACATATATAGTTTATCATTTTATATTACCATCTCAAAGTGTTTAATGTCCCTTTAAGGCAGAATTAATGTCAGTGGAAATATTATTTCTAACATTCAAATGTCAAATTGCAAATATTTGTCTATCATTTTATATGCATTTATTTATAGATCTAGCAGAGGCCTCTTTTTTAAATTAGAGTAGGAAAAGAAAACTTAAATGCTATTAAGCAATGGTTTTTTTTGCGAATGCAACCTATTATAGTAATTATTCATACACTGGCTATGTTTCAGCATGTGCTTGTACAGAAAGGCTGATTAGAAGAACTAAAGAATCAAGCAATAAACCAAGTACGAATCAGCCAGCACAGAAACCCAGCCAATTAGGGGCATATATCAAATGCACTTCACCAATATAATTACTGAATGTCCCACACATTTCTACTGTATCCAGAAACCATTTAAAAACATGGCAAGGATGTTTTGTTTATTTATGCACTCTTGAGAAACAAAACTAATCACAATCACTTCGGTTTGAAATATGCATATTTGGAACACATCTTATTCACACAAAAGCATAGAAAACGTCAAAGGGGGGTAGTTATCAACGCGTCTACTTTACCTGCCTTCGCCGGTTCAATACGCCCACCTAAGCTCGCCTACCATCGCCGCCGCGGATCTGAAAAATTTCACCTAAGTTATCAATAAAGCTGTCAAAAAGCCGCGCACCAAGTACGGGCCGATGAGCAGCGGACTGTGATAGTAATCACTCATCCGATCTTGCTGCTCTTCAGCTTTTTCCCAGCTTTATTGCTAGACTTTCACTAAGCACCCACACTAACTACACTGTTCTACCCCCTATACTGGCGCCCCCGGAGCCCCCCGCAACTCAATAAAGTTATTAACCCCTAAACCGCCTCTCCTAGACCCCGCTGCAACTATAATAAATGTATTAACCCCTAAACCGCAGCTCCCAGACCCACCGCCACCTACATTATACCTAGTAACCCCTATCCTGCTCCCCTATACCATCGCCACCTATAATAAAGTTATTAACCCCTATCCTGACGATCCCGGACCTCGCCGCAACTAAATAAATAGTTTAACCCCTAAACCGCCGCTCCCGGACCCCGCCGCAACCTATATTAAACTTATTAACCCCTAATCTGCCCCCCTACACCGTCGCCACCTATAATAAATTTATTAACCCCTATCCTGCCCCCCCTACACCGCCGCCACTGTAATAAAATTATTAACCCCTAAACCTAAGTCTAACCCTAACCATAAAAACCCCCTAACTTAAATATTAATTAAATAAATCTAAATAATATTTCTCTTATTAAATAAATTAATCCTATTTAAAACTAAATACTTTCCTTTAAAATAAACCCTAATATAGCTACGATATAAATAATAATTATATTGTAGCTATCTTAGGATTTATTTTTATTTTACAGGCATCTTTCAATTTATTTTAACCAGGTACAATAGCTATTAAATAGTTATTAACTATTTAATAGCTACCTAGTTAAAATAAAGAGAAATTTACCTGTAAAATAAAAACTAACCTAAGTTACAATTACACCTAACACTACATTATACTTAAATAAATTATTCCTATTTAAAACTAAATACTTACCTGTAAAATAAACCCTAAGATAGCTGCAATGTAATTAATAATTACATTGCAGCTATTTTAGGATTTATATTTATTTTACAGGTAACTTGGTATTTATTTTAGCTAGTTAGAATAGTTATTAAATAGTAATTAACTACCTAGCTAAAAGAAATACAAAATTACCTGTAAAATAAATCCTAACCTAAGTTACAATTAAACCTAGCACTACACTATCATTACATTAATTAAATAAATTAGTTACAAATAACTACAATTAAATTAAATAAACTAACTAAACTACAAAAAATAAAAAAAGCTAAGTTACAAAAAATAAAAAAAATAAGTTACAAACATTTAAAACATATTACAACAATTTTAAGATACTTACACCTAATCTAAGCCCCCTAATAAAATAAGAAAGCCACCCAAAATAAAAAAATGCCCTACCCTATTCTAAATTAAAAGGCCCTTAAAAGGGCCTTTTGCAGGGTATGCCCCAAAGAATTCAGCTCTTTTGCCTTTAAAAGAAAAATACAACCCCCCCAACATTAACACCCACCACCCACATACCCCTAATCTAACCCAAACCCCCTTAAAAAAACCTAACACTACCCCCCTGAAGATCATCCTACCTTGAGTCGTCTTCAGCCAGCTGACCATCGATGGAACCGAAGAGGAGATCCGGAGCGGCATAAGTCATTATCCAAGGGGCGCTGAAGAAATCTTCCATCCGATGAAGTCATCATCCAGGCGGTGCTGAAGAAGTCTTCCATCCGGGCGATGTCATCTTCCAAGCGGCGTCTTCAATCTTCATCCATGCGGAGCGGAGCCATCTTCAGACAAGCCGACGCGGAGCCATCCTCTTCTTCCCGACGACTACCGATGAATGGATATTCCTTTAAGGGACGTCATCCAAGATGGCGTCCCATCAATTCCGATTGGCTGCTAGGATTCTATCAGCCAATCGGAATTAAGGTAGGAAAAATCTGATTGGCTGATTGAATCAGCCAATCAGATTGAAGTTTAATCTGATTGGCTGATCCAATCAGCCAATCAGATTGAGCTTGCATTCTATTGGCTGTTCCGATCTTAGGGTTTATTTTACAGGTAAGTATTTAGTTTTAAATAGGAATAATTTATTTAAGTATAGGGTTGTGTTAGGTGTAATTGTAACTTAGGTTAGTTTTTATTTTACAGGTAAATTTCTCTTTATTTTAACTAGGTTGCTATTAAATAGTTAATAACTATTTAATAACTATTGTACCTAGTTAAAAAAATTTAAATTTGCCTGTAAAATAAAAATAAATCCTAAGATAGCTACAATATAATTATTATTTATATTGTAGCTATATTAGGGTTTATTTTAAAGGTAAGTATTTAGTTTTAAATAGGATTAATTTATTTAATAAGAGAAATATTATTTAGATTTATTTAATTAATTTTTAAGTTAGGGGGTGTTAGGGTTAGACTTAGGTTTAGGAGTTATTAATTTTATTACAGTGGCGGAGGTGTAGGGGGGCAGGATAGGGGTTAATAAACTTATTATAGGTGGCAACGGTGTAGGGGGGGCAGATTAGGGGTTAATAAGTTTAATATAGGTTGTGGTGGGGTCTGGGAGCGGTGGTTTAGGGGTTAAACTATTTATTTAGTTGCGGCGAGGTCCGGGATCGGCAGGATAGGGGTTAATAACTTTATTATAGAGGGCGATGGTATGGGGGGGCAGGATAGGGGTTAATAGGTATCATGTAGGTGGCGGCGGGGTCTGGAAGCGGCGGCTTAGGGGTTAATACATATATTATAGTTGCGTCGGAAACCGGGAGCGGCGGTTTAGGGGTTAACCAGTTTATTAGAGTGGCGGTGGGCTCCGGGAGTGGCTGTTTAGGGGTTAATAAGTTTATTAGAGTGGTGGGGGGCTCCGGGAGCGGCGGTTTAGTGGTTAATCAGCTTATTATAGTGGCTGCGGGGTCCAGGAGCGGCGGTTTAGGGGTTAATCAGTTTATTAGAGTGGCGGTGGGCTCCGGGTGCGGCGGTTTAGGGGGTAATACATTTATTTATTTGCGGCGGTGTAGGGGGGACAGATTAGGGGTGTTTAGACTCGGGGTACATGTTAGGGTGTTAGGTGCAGACATCTCCCATAGGAATCAATGGGATGTCGGGTAGCAGTGAACATGAACTTTCGCTATGGTCAGACTCCCATTGATTCCTATGGGATCCGCCGCCTCCAGGGCGGCGGATTGAAAACCAGGTACGCTGGGCCGGAAAAGTGCCGAGCGTACCTGCTAGTTTTTTGATAACTAGCAAAAGTAGTCAGATTGTGCCGAACTTGTGTTCGGAACATCTGGAGTGACGTAAGAATCGATCTGTGTCGGACTGAGTCCGGCGGATCGAAGCTTATGTCACTAAATTCTACTTTTGCCGGTATCTAGGGCTTGATAACTAAGGCGAATCAGCCTCGCCACAAATACGCTGTGGAATTCCAGCCTATTTGAGGTTGACGGCTTGATAACTACCCCCCATAATGTCTATCTGGCTGGCTGTCTATTCATGCCATATTACACTATATAAGTACCTGCACAGCCTATATTTTTTAAAATTTATCTAAGTAAGGAGTAGATCACCGTCTATTGTTTGATAATTAACATGTTATCGTAATCTAGTTGGTCATTTTCATTTCTATCGTCAGTACTTTATATGTTATTCTTTCAGTAAAAATGGTCCTATACTTAAAGGGACAGTATACACTCATTTTCATATACCTGCATGTAATAGACACTACTATAAAGAATAAGATGCACAGATACTGATATAAAAATACAGTATAAAATGGTTTAAAAACGTACTTAGAAGCTTTCAGTTAAGTTCTGTTGAAAAGGTAGTTGGAAAGCCCACTGCAAGTGGGAAATAAGACACTCCCCCCTCCCCCTTCTTTTGCATATGAAAAGACCCTTTACACAAACAGGAGCAAGCTGGAGAAGGTAGCTGACGGTATTCAAATAAAACTTTGGGGCTTGGTCAGGAGTCTGAAAATCATAGCAATGTTATTTAAAAATAAGCAAAATCATACATTTTTTTTTAAAAAAAAAACTTTATGGGCTTTATAAATAGATCATCTACAAAACATTTATGCAAAGAAAAAATGAGTGTATAATCGCCCTTTAAAGGAACACTGAACCCAATTTTTTTATTTTGTGATTCAGATAGAGCAAGCAATTTTAAAGGGACATTAAACACTTTGAGATGGTAATATAAAATGTTAAATTGTAAATATAAAACAACTCTGCAATATACTTTCATTATTTATTTTGTCCACTTTGCCTGTAATTCCATTCTGAAATTGTGAGCTTTTCAGTTCCTGTTAGAAATGGAAGTGCAGAACACTGTTAAATCCAGCACAACCATTGGCTGCACACTCTAATGACCTATGTATAACTGTCCCTAATTGGCCACAGCAGAGAAGGTAACACAAGTTACAACATGGCAGCTCCCAGTGTTTTATAGACACTAAAAATTTACACTTATTTTGTCACTTTTTAAACAACTAATGAAACTTTAAAAAATGCATCTACATGTTAGTCATGGACTAATCTTTTCTTTGAATGCATCATTCTATCTAGCATGTATTTAGTGTTTAATGTCCCTTTAAGCAACTTTCTAATTTACTCCTATTATCAAATTTTCTTCATTTTCTTTGTTTCTTTATTTGAAATGCAAGAATGTAAGTTTAGATGTGGGCTCATTTTTGGTGAACAACCTGGGTTGTCCTTGCTGATTGGTGAATAAATTCATCCACCAATAAAAAACGTGCTGTTCAGAGTTCTGAACCAAAAAAAAGCTTAGATGTCTTCTTTTTCAAACAAAAATAGCAAGAGAACGAAGAAAAATTGGTAATTGGAGTAAATTAGAAAGTTGCGTAAATTTGTTTGCTCTATCTGAATCACAAAAGAAAAAAATTGAGTTCAGTGTCCCTTTAACAAGTGGCCTGTTTTTCTTATCACAATACTAATTTTCTTAACCACAGGGCCATTTTTCACTCATCGAATTCCACAACTAAAAGGGCTTGATAAACCCAGGAGAACACTTTTTTGACTTATTACTGAGTACCAAATGTAACATTGGTTTTGCACATACACAAAACACATTGAAATGACTCCTGCCATATTGGATGACTTAAAGGGGTAGGAAAGTCAATTTTTAAACTTGATTCAGATAGAGCATTTGATTTTAAGACACTTCTAAATTCACTTATATTTTCAAATGTGCATCATTCTCTGGGTATCACTTGTTAACAAGAATACGCACATATCCTACACTAGTGAGAGCTAGTTGCTCCATTGGTGCCTGCACACACTTGTCTCTTGTGATTGGCTAACTAGATGTATTCACCTAGCTGCCAGTAGTGCAATGCTGTTCCTAAAACAAAGGAAATCAA
Organism: Bombina bombina; assembly: GCF_027579735.1. NCBI lineage: Eukaryota > Metazoa > Chordata > Amphibia > Anura > Bombinatoridae > Bombina > Bombina bombina. Next base: position 393,559,849 of record NC_069500.1, read on the forward strand.
GATAATTAAGCAAATTTGACAATCAGCTAGATTACGAGTTATGCGAGCTATAGGGAATTTAACGAACTCAGCAAAAGTTGCGTTATTTAACCCCATATAGCGCAGCCATAAAAAGTTTTCAAACAGCCGGCTTGTTCGTGCGATATTGTGCTTTTAAGCTCCATACCACACAAAATACAAGCGCTGTTTTGACGTGCTTGTGCACGCTTTCCCCATAGTCATCAATGCGGAGAGCTGGTTAGAAAAAAACTAATACCTGCAATCGCGGAATAGTATCGCAGCCCCATTGATGTCTATGGGGATAAAAAAACATAAACCCCAAGTCTAAACACCCCAAATCTGCTGCCCCCAACATCGCCGCAACCTACATAATGTTATTAAATTGGATTTGCATAATCAACAAATGCAAGATAACAAGACAATGCAATAGCACTTAGTCTGAACTTCAAATGAGTAGTAGATTTTTTTTTAAGTTTTAAGTTTTAATTTATGTATATTTCCACTCCCCTTGTACCATGTGATAGCAATCAGCCAATCACAAATGCATATATGTCTAGTCTGTGAATTATTGCACATGCTCAGTAGGATCTGGTGGCTCAAAAATTGTAAATATAAAAGACTGTGCACATTTTTTTTAATGGAAGTAAATTGGAAAGTTGTTTAAAATTACATGCTGTATCTGAATCATGAAAATTAAATTTAACCTGAGTGTCCCTTTAACCCCAAATCTGCTGCTCCCAATATCGTTGCCACCTAAATAAATCTATTAACCCCTAATCTGCCGCTCCCAATGTCGCCACCACTATACTAAAATTATTAACCCCTATTCCCTTGCACCCCAACATTGCCCACACTATAATAAATCTATCAACCCCTAGTCCGCTGCTCCCCGACATCTCCGCAACTGAATAAAGTTATTAACCCCTAAACCTCTGGCCGCTCACATCACTACCACTAAATAAATTGATTAACCCCTAAACCACCAGCACCCCACATTGCAACAACCTAAATTAAACTATTACCCCTAACCCTAACGTAACCCTAACCCTAACGTAACCCTAACCCTAACGTAACCCTAACCCTAAAACCCTTAACTTTAACATAATTAAAATAGAGCTAAATTAAAGTTACAATTATTAACTAAATAATTCCTATTTAAAACTAAATACTTACCTGTGAAATAAAACCTTAGCTAGCTACAATATAACTAATAATTATATTGTAGCTAACTTAGGTTTTATTTTAATTTCACAAGTAAGTTTGTATTTTAACAATTTACTTACTACCTAGTTAAAATAAATACAAACTTACCTGAGAAATAAAAGCTAAGCTGCCTTACACTAAAACCTAACATTACAAAAATAAAAAACACAAAAATTACAAAAAAATAAAAAACCTACCATTACAAAAAATAACAAACTAAATTATCCAAAATAATAAACATTTCCTTTTCTAATACCCTGTTTAAAAAAAAACACCCCCCAACAAAAGAAACATAATCTATAATAAACTACCAATAGCCCTTAAAAGGGCCTTTTGGAGGGCATTGCCCTAAAGAAATCAGCTCTTTTTCTAAACAAAAATACAAAGACCCACTAACATTACAAACCCCACCCCCACAAAATAAAAAAACCTAATCTACCCATAGCCCTAAAAAGGGCATTTGTAAGGGCATGCAGATCTTGTTCCTGCCCTTAAAACGGCATTCAGCTCTGTTATGAAATGCCCAACCCCTAATCTAAAAAAAAAAACACCCAAAAAACCTTAAAAAAACCTAAGACTAACCCCTCTTTAGGTACTCACAGTTGCTGAACTCCCGCTTGAACGATCTTCATTCCAGCGGCTCCATCTTCATTTAGACGGCTCCATCTTCATCCATCAATCCATCAGGGGACCGTCATCTTCTTCCTCCCTGCGGAGGCAGAGTGGTCAATGCACGGAGGTAGAGGAACAGGCGAAGGTCCAGGTGAATGTCCAAGGTGGATGTCCAAGGCGGAGGTCCAGGCGGAAGTCTATCAATCTGAGGTGGAGGTCCTCTTCATGCAATCATCCGCCGCACACTGAGGATTGAAATGCAAATTACCCCTTTTATACTGGTTGTACCACTGCATTCCTATTGGCTGAACAATTTGAATCAGCCAATAGGAATTAGGACAGCTAAAATCCTATTGGCTGTTCAAATCAATTTTTTGTAATGCTAGTTTTTTTTTTTGTAATGTTAGGTTTTAGTGCAAGGCAGCTTAGGTTTTATTTGACAGGTAAGTTTGTATTTATTTTAACTATGTATTTAGTAAATAGTTAATAACTATTTACTAACTAGTCTACCTAGTTAAAATAAATACAAACTTACCTGTCAAATAAAAATAAAACTTAAACTAGCTAACATATAACTATTAGTTATATTGTAGCTAGCTTAGGTTTTATTTCACAGGTAAGTATGTATTTAGTTTTAAATAGGTATTATTTACGTAATAATTGTAACTTTAATTTAGCTCTATTTTAATTATGTTCAAGTTAGGGGGTGTCAGGGTTAGGGTTAGGTTTAGGGTTAGGTGTAGGGTTAGATATAGGGGTTAATAGTTTCTTTTAGGTTGTTGTGATGTGGGGGCTGGCGGTTTAGGGGTTAATAGGTTTATTTAGTGATAATGATGTGGGCGGCCAGAGGTTTAGGGGTTAATAACTTTATTTAGTGGCGGTGATGTCGGGGAGTGGCGGAATAGGGGTTAATATCTTTATTATAGTGGCAACGATATCAGAAGTAGCAGATCAGGGGTTAATAGATTTATTTAGGTGGCGGTGATATCGGCAGCAGCAGATTAGGGGTTAATAAATTTATGTAGGTGTCGGCGATGTCGGGGGGCAGCAGATTAGGGTCTCTAGATGTGGGGTTTATGTTAGGGTGTTAGGTTTAAACATTTTTTTTTGAATAGACATCAATGGGGCTGCATTACGGAGCTTTTCATTCCGCAATCACAGGTGTTTTTCTAACACGCTCTCCCCATTGATGTCTATGGGGAAAGCGTGCACAAGCAAGTCAAAGCAGCGCTTGTATTTTGTGCGGTATGGAGCTCAATGCAACCATTTTGCACGCACAAGTTGTAATCTAGGTGTTTATTATTTAATATAGTAAATTACACTGTATTTTGGGGGTATTTGGTGGACATTTATAAAATTAAACTTTTAATAGTGCTCCACTTGTAATCTAGGCCTTACTGTTAGCAAACAAAATTACAAAGTAGATTACGTATATGTCTTAAAATAATGTTCATCTTTCCAAGGAAAGATAGGCAGGACATGTATGTGTAAAGGTTTTTGAATTTGCTTGGATCACTCAATCACTTCCTGTGAAGCTTCCTCCTAGTAATACTAGTTATGGCCATGTAATACCTATAATTTCACTGTATATTGCATTAAAGGGCCATAATACCCAAATGTTTAAACACTTGAAAGTGATGCAGCATAGCTGTAAAAAGCTGACTAGAAAATATCTCCTGAACATCTCTATGTAAAAAAGAAAGATATTTTACCTCAAAAGTTCCTCAGTAGCCACCTCCCATTGTAAAGGATTTCTAAGCAGCATTTTAGTGTGTCTGTCCTAGGACAGCTTAGGGGATGAGCCTCATGAACTCTCATATTATTTCACCAATCAGATAAAGGAAGCTTACTATGAAATCTCATGAGAGTTAAGTCAAATCTCATGAGATCACAGTAAGAGTTCATGACCTCAGCACTGCTGATGCTGATTGGTTGCTGTTCATTTCTTCATTTTTTTTATTTTTACCTGCAGCTGGGAGCAGGTGAAGTATAACTTTTTACACAGAACTTATTCTGCTGAGCTGACGAGATTGTGAGGTAAAATATCTTCTTTTTTTACATAGAGATGCTCAGGGGATATTTTCCTGTCAGCTTTTTACAGTTATACTGCATCAGTTTCAAGTGATTTAGCATATGAGTATTATGTCCCTTTAACCATTGCAAATTTACGCCTAGATTTAGAGTTCTGCGGCCAAAGGGGTGCGTAGCTAAGGCTGGCTTTTTTCTGGCCGCACCTTTTAAATACCGCTGGTATTGAGAGTTTACAGAATGGCTGCGTTAGGCTCCAAAAAAGGAGCGTAGAGCATATTTAACGCAACTTCAACTCTCAATACCAGCGGTGCTTACGGACGCGGCCAGCTTAAAAAACGTGCTTGTGCACGATTCCCTCATAGAAAACAATGGGGCTGTTTGAGCTGAAAAAAAACCTAACACCTGCAAAAAAGCCGCGTTCAGCTCCTAACACAGCCCCATTGTTTGCTATGGGGAAACACTTCCTATGTCTGCACCTAACACTCTAACATGTACCCCGAGTCTAAACACCCCTAACCTTATACTTATTAACCCCTATTCTGCCGCCCCCACTATCGCTGACCCCTGCATATTATTATTAACCCCTAATTTGCCGCTCCGTAAACCGCTGCTACTTACATTATCCCTATGTACCCCTAATCTGCTGCCCCTAACACCGCCAACCCCTATATTATATTTATTAACCCCTAATCTGCCCCCCACAACGTCGCCTCCACCTGCCTACACTTATTAACCCCTAATCTGCCGAGCGGACCGCACCGCTATTATAATAAAGTTATTAACCCCTAATCCGCCTCACTCCCGCCTCAATAACCCTATAATAAATAGTATTAACCCCTAATCTGCCCTCCCTAACATCGCCGACACCTAACTTCAAACATTAACCCCTAATCTGCCGACTGGAGCTCACCGCTATTCTAATAAATGTATTAACCCCTAAAGCTAAGTCTAACCCTAACACTAACACCCCCCGAAGTTAAATATAATTTAAATCTAACAAAATAAATTAACTCTTATTAAATAAATTATTCCTATTTAAAGCTAAATACTTACCTGTAAAATAAATCCTAATATAGCTACAATATAAATTATAATTATATTATAGCTATTTTAGGATTTATATTTATTTTACAGGTAACTTTGTATTTATTTTAACCAGGTACAATAGCTATTAAATAGTTAAGAACTATTTAATAGCTAAAATAGTTAAAATAATTACAAAATTACCTGTAAAATAAATCCTAACCTAAGTTACAATTAAACCTAACACTACACTATCAATAAATTAATTAAATAAAATACCTACAATTACCTACAATTAAACCTAACACTACAATATAAATACATTAATTAAATACAATATCTACAAATAAATACAATGAAATAAACTAACTAAAGTACAAAAAATAAAAAAGAACTAAGTTACAAAAAATAAAAAAATATTTACAAACATCAGAAAAATATTACAACAATTTTAAACTAATTACACCTACTCTAAGCCCCCTAATAAAATAACAAAGACCCCCAAAATAAAAAAATGCCCTACCCTATTCTAAATTACAAAAGTTCAAAGCTCTTTTACATTACCAGCCCTGAACAGGGCCCTTTGCGGGGCATGCCCCAAAGAATTCAGCTCTTTTGCCTGTAAAAAAAACACATACAATACCCCCCCCAACATTACAACCCACCACCCACATACCCCTAATCTAACCCAAACCCCCCTTAAATAAACCTAACACTAAGCCCCTGAAGATCTTCCTACCTTATCTTCACCATACCAGGTTCACCGATCGGTCCTCGGAAGTGTTGATCCAATCCCAAGTGGGGGGCTGAAGAGTGACGTCCATCCTCGGGCTGAAGTCTGGATCCAAGCGGCGGCTGAAGAAATCCATCATCGGGCTGAAGTCGGAAGTCCATCATCGGGATGAAGTCTTCTATTAAGCCGCATCTTCAATCTTCTTTCTTCTGGAGCGGAGCGGAGCCATCTTCTTGCAAGCCGACGCGGAACATTCTTTTCTAACGACGCCTACTCACTGAATGACGGTTCCTTTAAATGACATCATCCAAGATGGCGTCCCTCGAATTCCGATTGGCTGAAATGATTCTATCAGCCAATCGGAATTAAGGTAGGAATATTCTGATTGGCTGATGGAATCAGCCAATCAGAATCAAGTTCAATCAGATTGGCTGATCCAATCAGCAAATCAGATTGAGCTCGCATTCTATTAGCTGATCGGAACAGCCAATAGAATGCAAGCTCAATCTGATTGGCTGCTTGGATCAGCCGATCAGATTGAACTTGATTCTGATTGGCTGATTCCATCAGCCAATCAGAATATTCCTACCTTAATTCCGATTGGCTGATAGAATCCTATCAGCCAATCGGAATTCGAGGGACGCCATCTTGGATGACGTCATTTAAAGGAACCGTCATTAGGCGAGTAGGCGTCGTTAGAAGAGGATGTTCCGCGTCGGCTTGGAAGAAGATGCGGCTTGATAGAAGACTTCATCCCGATGATGGACTTCCGACTTCAGCCCGATGATGGATTTCTTCAGCCGCCGCTTGGATCCAGACTTCAGCCCGAGGATGGATGTCACTCTTCAGCCCCCCGCTTGGGATTGGATCAACACTTCCGAGGACCGATCGGTGAACCTGGTATGGTGAAGATAAGGTAGGAAGATCTTCAGGGGCTTAGTGTTAGGTTTATTTAAGGGGGGTTTGGGTTAGATTAGGGGTATGTGGGTGGTGGGTTGTAATGTTGGGGGGGGAATTGCATGTGTTTTTTTTACAGGCAAAAGAGCTGAATTCTTTGGGGCATGCCCCACAAAGGGCCCTGTTCAGGGCTGGTAAGGTAAAAGAGCTTTGAACTTTTGTAATTTAGAATAGGGTAGGGCATTTTTTTATTTTGGGGGGCTTTGTTATTTTATTAGGGGGCTTAGAGTAGGTGTAATTAGTTTAAAATTGTTGTAATATTTTTCTTATGTTTGTAAATATTTTTTTATTTTTTGTAACTTAGTTCTTTTTTATTTTCTGTACTTTAGTTAGTTTATTTCATTGTATTTATTTGTAGATATCGTATTTAATTAATTTATTGATAGTGTAGTGTTAGGTTTAATTGTAGATAATTGTAGGTATTTTATTTAATTAATTTATTGATAGTGTAGTGTTAGGTTTAATTGTAGATAATTGTAGATATTGTATTTAATTTATTTATTGATAGTGTAGTGTTAGGTTTAATTGTAACTTAGGTTAGGATTTATTTTACAGGTAATTTTGTAATTATTTTAACTATTTTAGCTATTAAATAGTTCTTAACTATTTAATAGCTATTGTACCTGGTTAAAATAAATACAAAGTTGCCTGTAAAATAAATATTAATCCTAATATAGCTATAATATAATTATAATTTATATTGTAGCTATATTAGGGTTTATTTTACAGGTAAGTATTTAGATTTAAATAGGAATAATTTATTTAATAAGAGTTAATTTATTTAATTAGAATAAAATTATATTTAACTTAGGGGGGTGTTAGGGACGGCAGATTAGGGGTTAATAATTGTAGGTAGCTGGCGGCGACATTGTGGGGGGCAGATTAGGGGTTAATAAATATAATATAGGGGTCGGCGGTGTTAGGGGCAGCAGATTAGGGGTACATAGGGATAACGTAGTTGGCGGCAGTGTACGGAGCGGAAGATTAGGGGTTAAAAAATATTTATAGAGTGGCGGCGATGTGGGGGGGCCTCAGTTTAGGGGTACATAGGTAGTTTATGGGTGTTAGTGTACTTTAGAGCACAGTAGTTAAGAGCTTTATAAACCGGCGTTAGCCCAGAAAGCTCTTAACTACTGACTTTTTTCTGCGGCTGGAGTTTTGTCGTTAGATTTCTAACGCTCACTTCAGACACGACTCTAAATACCAGAGTTAGAAAGATCCCATTGAAAAGATAGGATACGCAATTGACGTAAGGGGATCTGCGGTATGGAAAAGTCGCGGCTGGAAAGTGAGCGTTAGACCCTTTCCTGACTGACTCCAAATACCGCCGGTAGCCTAAAACCAGCGTTAGGAGCCTCTAACACTGGTTTTGACGGCTACCGCCAAACTCTAAATCTAGGCCTTAGGGTTTATTTTTATTTTACAGGCAAGTTTGTATTTATTTTAACTAGGTAGAATAGTTACTAAATAGTTATTAACTATTTAATAACTACCTAGCTAAAATAAATACACATTTACCTGTAAAATAAAACCTAACTTGTCTTAATGGTTGGTTAATAACTATTTAGTAACTGTTCTATCTAGTTAAAATAAATACAAACTTGCCTGTAAAATAAAAATAAAACCTAAGATAGATACAATATAACTATTAGTTATATTGTAGCTATCGTAGGGTTTATTTTATATGTAAGTGTTAATTTTTAAATAGGAATTATTTAGTTATTAATTGTAGGTTTGATTTAGATTTAATTTAATTATATTTAAGTTAGGGGGTGTTAGGGTTAGACTTAGGGGTTAATAACCTTAGTATAGTGTCAGCGATGTCCGGAGTGGCAGATTAGGGGTTAATAATTTTATTATAGTGTTTGCGATGCAGGAGAGCCTCAGTTTAGGGGTTAATAGGTAGTTTATGGGTGTTAGTGTACGTTTTAGCACTTTAGTTATGAGTTTTATGCTACAGCTTTGTAGTGTAAAACTCATAACTAATTACTTTAGAATGCGTTACGAATCTTGACGGGATAGGTTGTACCGCTCACTTTTTGGCCTCCCAGGAAAAGCTTGTAATATCAGCGCTATGGAAGTCCCATTGAAAAAAGACTTTACGCAATTTGTGTAAGTAGATTTGCGGTAAGGCCAAAAAAGTGTGCAGTGCCCCTAAACCTGCAAGACTCGTAATAACAGCAGTAGTGAAAAAACATAATTTATGCTTACCTGATAAATTTATTTCTCTTGTAGTGTATCCAGTCCACGGATCATCCATTACTTATGGGATATTAACTCCTCCCCAACAGGAAGTGCAAGAGGATTCACCCAGCAGAGCTGCTATATAGCTCCTCCCCTAACTGCCATTACCAGTCATTCGACCGAAAACATGCAGAGAAAGGAAAACCATAGGGTGCAGTGGTGACTGTAGTTTAATGGAAAAATTACCTGCCTTAAAGTGACAGGGCGGGCCGTGGACTGGATACACTACAAGAGAAATAAATTTATCAGGTAAGCATAAATTATGTTTTCTCTTGTTAAGTGTATCCAGTCCACGGATCATCCATTACTTATGGGATACCAATACCAAAGCTAAAGTACACGGATGACGGGAGGGACAGGCAGGCTCTTTATACGGAAGGAACCACTGCCTGAAGAACCTTTCTCCCAAAAACAGCCTCCGAAGAAGCAAAAGTGTCAAATTTGTAAAATTTGGAAAAAGTATGAAGAGAAGACCAAGTTGCAGCCTTGCAAATCTGTTCAACAGAAGCCTCATTCCTAAAGGCCCAAGTGGAAGCCACAGCTCTAGTAGAATGTGCTGTAATTCTTTCAGGAGGCTGCTGTCCAGCAGTCTCATAGGCTAACCGTATTATGCTACAAAGCCAAAAGGAGAGAGAGGTAGCCGAAGCTTTTTGACCTCTCCTCTGACCAGAATAAACGACAAACAGGGAAGACGTTTGTCGAAAATCCTTAGTTGCCTGTAGATAAAATTTCAGGGCACGGACTACATCTAGATTGTGTAGCAGACGTTCCTTTTTCGAAGAAGGATTAGGACACAAAGATGGAACCACAATCTCTTGATTGATATTCCTGTTCGTACTAAACCTGGGTTCCTACCTAAGGTGGTCACTCAGAACTACCTTGTCTGAATGAAAAATCAGATAAGGAGAATCACAATGTAAGGCAGATAACTCAGAGACTCTTCGAGCCGAGGAAATCGCCATTAAAAACAGAACTTTCCAAGATAACAACTTGATATCAATGGAATGAAGGGGTTCAAACGGAACCCCCTGTAAAACATTAAGAACTAAGTTCAAACTCCATGGTGGAGCAACAGTTTTAAACACAGGCTTGATCCTAGCTAAAGTCTGACAAAAAGCTTGAACGTCCGGAACTTCTGACAGACGTTTGTGTAAAAGAATGGACAGAGCTGAAATCTGTCCCTTTAAGGAACTAGCGGATAAACCCTTTTCTAAACCTTCTTGTAGAAAAGACAATATCCTCGGAATCCTAACCTTACTCCATGAGTAACTCTTGGATTCGCACCAATATAAGTATTTGCGCCATATCTTATGGTAAATCTTTCTGGTAACAGGCTTCCTAGCCTGTATTAAGGTATCAATAACTGACTCAGAAAAAACACGTTTTGATAAAATCAAGCGTTCAATTTCCAAGCAGTCAGCTTCAGAGAAATTAGATTTTGATGTTTGAAGGGACCCTGGATCAGAAGGTCCTGTTTCAGAGGTAGCGACCAAGGTGGACAGGATGACATGTCCACTAGATCTGCATACCAAGTCCTGCGTGGCCATGCAGGCGCTATTAGAATCACTGATGCTCTCTCCTGTTTGATTCTGGCAATCAATCGAGGAAGCATCGGGAAGGGTGGAAACACATAAGCCATCCCGAAGGTCCAAGGTGCTGTCAAAGCATCTATCAGAACCGCTCCCGGATCCCTGGATCTGGACCCATAACGAGGAAGCTTGGCGTTCTGTCGAGACGCCATGAGATCTATCTCTGGTTTGCCCCAACGTCGAAGTATTTGGGCAAAGACCTCCGGATGAAGTTCCCACTCCCCCGGATGAAAAGTCTGACGACTTAAGAAATCCGCCTCCCAGTTCTCCACTCCTGGGATGTGGATTGCTGACAGGTGGCAAGAGTGAGACTCTGCCCAGCGAATTATCTTTGATACTTCCATCATTGCTAGGGAGCTTCTTGTTCCTCCCTGATGGTTGATGTAAGCTACAGTCGTGATGTTGTCCGACTGAAACCTGATGAACCCCCGAGTTGTTAACTGGGGCCAAGCCAGAAGGGCATTGAGAACTGCTCTCAATTCCAGAATGTTTATTGGTAGGAGACTCTCCTCCTGATTCCATTGTCCCTGAGCCTTCAGAGAATTCCAGACAGCGCCCCAACCTAGTAGGCTGGCGTCTGTTGTTACAATTGTCCAGTCCGGCCTGCTGAATGGCATCCCCCTGGACAGATGTGGCCGAGAAAGCCACCATAGAAGAGAATTTCTGGTCTCTTGATCCAGATTCAGAGTAGGGGACAAGTCTGAGTAATCCCCATTCCACTGACTTAGCATGCACAATTGCAGCGGTCTGAGATGTAGGCGTGCAAAGGGTACTATGTCCATTGCTGCTACCATTAAGCCGATCACCTCCATGCATTGAGCTACTGACGGGTGTTGAATGGAATGAAGGACACGGCATGCATTTTGAAGCTTTGTTAACCTGTCTTCTGTCAGGTAAATCTTCATTTCTACAGAATCTATAAGAGTCCCCAAGAAGGGAACTCTTGTGAGTGGAAAGAGAGAACTCTTCTTTTCGTTCACCTTCCATCCATGCGACCTTAGAAATGCCAGTACTAACTCTGTATGAGACTTGGCAGTTTGAAAGCTTGAAGCTTGTATCAGAATGTCGTCTAGGTACGGAGCTACCGCAATTCCTCGCGGTCTTAGTACCGCCAGAAGAGCACCCAGAACCTTTGTGAAGATTCTCGGAGCCGTAGCCAATCCGAATGGAAGAGCTACAAACTGGTAATGCCTGTCTAGAAAGGCAAACCTTAGATACCGGTAATGATCTTTGTGAATCGGTATGTGAAGGTAAGCATCCTTTAAATCCACTGTGGTCATGTACTGACCCTTTTGGATCATGGGTAAAATTGTCCGAATAGACTCCATTTTGAACGATGGAACTCTTAGGAATTTGTTTAGGATCTTTAAATCCAGGATTGGCCTGAAAGTTCCCTCTTTTTTGGGAACCACAAACAGATTTGAGTAAAACCCTTGTCCCTGTTCCGACTGTGGAACTGGATGGATTACTCCCATTAATAAAAGCTCTTGTACGCAGCGTAGAAACGCCTCTTTCTTTATTTGGTTTGTTGACAACCTTGACAGATGAAATCTCTCTCTTGGGGGAGAGTATTTGAAGTCCAGAAGGTATCCCTGAGATATTATCTCTAGCGCCCAGGGATCCTGGACATCTCTTGCCCAAGCCTGGGCGAAGAGAGAAAGTCTGCCCCCCACTAGATCCGTTCCCGGATCGGGGGCCCTCAATTCATGCTGTTTTAGGGGCACCAGCAGGTTTCCTGGCCTGCTTGCCCTAGTTCCAGGACTGGTTAGGTCTCCAGCCTTGTCTGTAGCGAGCAACAGATCCTTCGTGTTTTGGAGCAGAGGAAGTTGATGCTGCTCCTGCTTTGAAATTCCGAAAGGAACGAAAATTAGATTGTCTAGCCTTAGGTTTGGCTCTGTCTTGAGGCAGGGCATGGCCTTTACCTCCTGTAATGTCAGCGATAATTTCTTTCAATCCGGGCCCGAATAAGGTCTGCCCTTTGAAAGGTATATTAAGAAATTTAGACTTAGAAGTAACGTCAGCTGACCAGGATTTTAGCCACAGTGCTCTGCGCGCCTGAATGGCGAATCCGGAATTCTTAGCCGTAAGCTTAGTTAAATGTACTACGGCATCTGAAATAAATGAGTTAGCCAACTTAAGAGCTTTAAGCCTGTGTGTAATCTCATCTAATGGAGCTGATTCAAGTGTCCCTTCCAGAGACTCAAACCAAAATGCTGCTGCAGCCGTGACAGGCGCAATGCATGCAAGGGGTTGCAATATAAAACCTTGTTGAACAAACATTTTCTTAAGGTAACCCTCTAACTTTTTATCCATTGGATCTGAAAAGGCACAGCTATCCTCCACCGGGATAGTGGTACGCTTAGCTAAAGTAGAAACTGCTCCCTCCACCTTAGGGATCGTTTGCCATAAGTCCCGTGTGGTGGTGTCTATTGGAAACATCTTTCTAAATATCGGAGGGGGTGAGAACGGCACACCGGGTCTATCCCACTCCTTAGTAACAATTTCAGTAAGTCTCTTAGGTATAGGAAAAACGTCAGTACTCGACGGTACCGCAAAATATTTATCCAACCTACACATTTTTTCTGGTATTGCAACTGTGTTACAATCATTCAGAGCCGCTAACACCTCCCCTAGTAATACACGGAGGTTTTCCAGTTTAAATTTAAAATTTGAAATATCTGAATCCAGTCTGTTTGGATCAGAACCGTCACCCACAGAATGAAGTTCTCCGTCCTCATGTTCTGCCACCTGTGACGCAGTGTCTGACATGGCCCTAATATTATCAGCGCACTCAGTTCTCACCCCAGAGTGATCACGCTTACCTTTTAGTTCTGGTAATTTAGCCAAAACTTCAGTCATAACAGTAGCCATATCCTGTAATGTGATTTGTAATGGCCGCCCAGCTGTACTCGGCGCTACAATATCACGTACCTCCCTCTGAGCGGGAGATGTAGGTACTGACACGTGAGGCGAGTTAGTCGGCATAACTCTCCCCTCGTTGTTTGGTGAAATTTGTTCAATTTGTACAGATTGATTTTTATTTAAAGTAGCATCAATACAGTTAGTACATAAATTTCTATTGGGCTCCACTTTGGCATTGCAACAAATGACACAGGTATCATCTTCTGAATCAGACATGTTTAACACACTAGCAAATAAACTTGCAACTTGGAAATACAATTCAAATAGAATAATATTAAAACGTACTGTGCCTTTAAGAAGCACAGAAGATCTATGACAGTTAAAAATTAATAAATTGAAACAGTTATAGCCTCAATCCTTGTAAACAACACAACTTTAGCAAAGGTTTAATCCCATTAGCAAAGATAACAATTTCTGAAAGCAGGAAACAAATTACAGAATAAAAGTTTTTATTTCAGTCAAACTATAATTCTCACAGCTCTGCTGAGAGAAATTACCTCCCTCAAAATAAGTTTTGAAGACCTCTGAGCTCTGTAGAGATGAACCAGATCATGCAGGGAATACAATGAGTTGCTGACTGAAATATTTGATGCATAGAAAAAGCGCCAAAAAACGGCCCCTCCCCCTCACACACAGCAGTGAGGTAGAACAGAAACTGACAGAAAAAACAGATTTAAGCAACTGCCAAGTGGAAAAATGGTGCCCAAACATTTATTCACTCAGTACCTCAGCAAATGAAAACGATTTTACATTCCAGCAAAAACGTTAAACATAATCTCTAGTTATTAAACAGCTTTATGTATTTCTTACAGTGTAATTCTAGTGAAGTACCATTCTCCCAGAATACTGAAGTGTAAAGTATACATACATGACATATCGGTATGGCAGGATTTTCTCATCAATTCCATTGTCAGAAAATAAAAACTGCTACATACCTCTATGCAGATTCATCTGCCCGCTGTCCCCTGATCTGAAGTTTACCTCACTCCTCAGATGGCCGAGAACAGCAATATGATCTTAACTACTCCGGCTAAAATCATAGCAAAACTCTGGTAGATTCTTCCTCAAACTCTGCCAGAGAGGTAATAACACACTCCGGTGCTATTTTAAAATAACAAACTTTTGATTGAAGATATAAAACTAAGTATAATCACCATAGTCCTCTCACACGACCTATCTAGTTGCTGGGTGCAAGAGAATGACTGGTAATGGCAGTTAGGGGAGGAGCTATATAGCAGCTCTGCTGGGTGAATCCTCTTGCACTTCCTGTTGGGGAGGAGTTAATATCCCATAAGTAATGGATGATCCGTGGACTGGATACACTTAACAAGAGAAAGCAGCGTTAGGACCTGTTAACGCTGCTTTTTCACTATAACGCAAAACTTATAATCTAGCCGAATATTAATTAGAAAATAACTTTTTTAATCATTCCTACTGAATGATATAGAAAGGGTTGCAGGAGATTATTTGCCACTTAAAGGGATACTAAACCCAAATTATTTTCTTTAATGATTGACCCTTTGGCTGCTAAGCCATTTCCCACCTGGGTGCTAATATTTTTTTTTTTTATTATTATTTTTGACAATTTTGAATTTTTTTTTTTTTTACTTTTTTTTTTTTTTTACAGACCCCCAAGACTTGCACTGTTGGAAAGGCTAGGTAATTACCTTTCCAACAATGGGTCTTGGGGGTCTCTAGCTGCTTAGATGCCTGAGATACAGGCTTCTAAGCAGCAAGCCCCCTCCTCCTATACTTAACATTGTTAAGTATAAATAAAGTTGCGCGGTGACGTCATCACGTAATTGCGGCTCTGAGCCGTCATTAGCACCAGAGTGAGAAACTCTGTGACGGCTCAGAGACGTCATTAGCACTCAAAGGGTTAAGCTAGAGCATGCAATTTTAAGCAACTTTGTAATTTAGTCCTGATATCATTTTTTTCTTCATTGCTATCTTTATTTAAATAGCAGGAATGTGAAGTTTTTTTTGGTTCAGAACCTGGATTATGCTTCCTTATTGGTGGCTTATTGGTGGCTAAATGAAGCAAAAGAACAAAGAAAATGTGATAATAGGAGTAAATTAGCAATTTGCTTAAAATTGCATGCTCTATGGGCTCCATGTACTAAGAGGCGGGCGGACAGCTTCTTAACTCGCGAAGCTGTCCGCCCGCCTCTGCTACACACGGGCAGCGGATCTATTGATCCGCTTGCCCGTATGTATCATTACACACTCAGCGGAGTGTGTAATGCCCGCCCCTTCAGTCGCGCGACCAATCACGCGACTGAAGGGGCTGTCAATCACTGAGAGCGAGCGAGCTCTCAGTGATTTTGCTTCGCCACCTAAGAGGTGGCGTAGGGTGTAGGAAGCAGCGGTCTAATGACCGCTGCTTCTTACATTGCGGGAAGCAGGCTCGCATATGCGAACCTTTCCCGCAAAGGCTCCGGAGCAGCTTTCGCTGCTTCGTACATGGAGCCCTATATCTGTATAATGAAATAAACAAATTGGGTTTAGTATTCCATTAATCTAAGGTAGGGCTTATGGTGGCTAAGGTGTAGATTGTTCCTTTAATTCAAATGAGCATTATGTGTGTATGTGGGTTGAATGTGATATTTATATGCATAGTATTGGGAAATATAGGGCTAGATTACAAGTGGCGCGTCAACTTTTACTTCCATTCGCACGCTAACTGTGCTAAAAGAAAACTTTAATATGGGCTGGTTAGAGAGCACATTACTAATTGTAAATAAAACACAGGAGCAAATGTCCAATGCTTGCTAACTTCAGGACTTTGGATATCGCGGCTTTGTGATTTTTTTCTCCCCTAGACTTCAATGGGGTATGCTGTTAAAAAAAAACCAAAAAAACATTTGACCAACAGTGCTGAAGCCAAAGGTATATATGAATACTTTACAATTCATTCTTCTTCAGAAAATGGCCACAACTTTTTTTCATTTTGAATTATTGAGCTGCTTCAATGATGCAAATCTGTAATTTCTCACTGTGGGATTTACTTGCAGGATCCTGTTCTATACAGAGAAAATACAGTCTAGCATGACTGAAGCACCTGAAGAGGTTAATTACATACTTGTAAATTGTTATGGTCATTACACACTGTACTAAGGTATCAAGCCAAACACATATTAGTGATTTGCTTAATTTACGTTTCTGATATGCACAGCATATTTTGTCAATGGTAAATGTACGTAGTATTTAGGCAAAGACAAATTCACAGATATATAAAATACAGTTACAAAATTCACTTTAATGTCACAAATTACTGCAGAGAAATTGTATATTGTAGCATACAGTAATAGACAGATCTTTTAAAATTCAGAACCCTAAGGAATTAAGCTAACCCTCGCTATACAATATAAAATAATGTTCAGACATGATTCTAAATACTATAGAACACATGTACTTTCAAATTGCAAAGAAGATAGCTTAACAATATTACAACAATCATCAAGCCGAAAGTGAGACAGCACACTGCACTTGGGGCTGCAAGTGTGTAAGTCGGTTGGTGGGGCTACTAGTAGAAAAGTTGCTGCCAATGGAGTTGGAGGAGATAGACAAAGCAGGAGCTTCCTTCCCAGGTTTCCATGGTAAGGCTGTTGTTTCACCACAGAAGTTCAAACAGGTAAGATTATGTGACTACAAGTGTAATAAACACATTCACATCTATTTGTGTTTTCTTTCCAAGAATTCTTTGTGCAGCAGTTGAGATGGCATGTGCTCAAGTGAAGAAATGTATCCCAGCTGATGCAATAAGTATGTCCCAAACACTGGGCTGTGTATGCAAATATATTCACAAACATGCACACACACATGCATACACTAACACACACATGCACACGCACATACATACACTAACACACACATGCATACACTAACACACACATGCACACACACATGCATACACTAACACACACACATGCATACACTAACACACACATGCACACACACATGCATACACTAACACAAACATGCACACACACATGCATACACTAACACACACATCCATACACTAACACACACATGCATACACTAACACACGCATGCACACACATGCATACACTAACACACACATGCACACACGCATGCATACACTAACACACACATGCACACACACATGCATACACTAACACAAACATGCACACACACATGCATACACTAACACACACATCCATACACTAACACACACATGCATACACTAACACACGCATGCACACACATGCATACACTAACACACACATGCACACACGCATGCATACACTAACACACACATGCACACACGCATGCATACACTAACAGAAACATGCACACACACATGCATACACTAACACATACATGCATACACTAACACACACATGCACACATACATGCATACACTAACACACACATGCACACACATGCATACACTTACACAAATATGCACACACACATGCATACACTAAAACAAACATGCACACACACATGCATACACTAACACACACACATGCACATACACATGCATGCACTAACACAAACATACACACACACATACATACACTAACACACACATGCACACACACATGCATACACTAACACACACATGCACACACATGCATACACTAACAAAAACATGCACACACACATGCATACACTAACACACACATGCATACACTAACACACACATGCATACACTAACACACACATGCACACACATGCATACACTAAAACACACATGCATACACTAACACACACATGCACACACACATGCATACACTAACACAAACATGCACACACATGCATACACTAACACACACATGCACACACACACATGCATACACTAACACACACATGCATACACTAACAGAAACATGCACACACACATGCATACACTAACACACACATGCATACACTAACACACACATGCACACACATGCATACACTAACACACACATGCACACACACATGCATACACTAACACACACATGCACACACACATGCATACACTAACACACACATGCACACACATGCATTCACTAACACACACATGCACATACACATGCATACACTAACACAAACATGCACACATACATACATACATACATACACTAACACACACATGCACACACACATGCATACACTAACACACACATGCACACACATGCATTCACTAACAAAAACATGCACACACACATGCATACACTAACACACACATGCATACACTAACACACACATGCATACACTAACACACACATGCACACACATGCATACACTAAAACACACATGCATACACTAACACACACATGCACACACACATGCATACACTAACACACATGCACACACACATGCATACACTAACACAAACATGCATACGCTAACACACGCATGCACACACGCATACACTAACAGACACATGCATACACTAACACACACATGCATACACTAACACACACATGCACACACACACATGCATACACTAACACACACATGCATACACTAACACACACATGCACACACACATTCATACACTAACACACACATGCACACACACATGCATTCACTAACACACACATGCAACACTAACACACACATGCATACACTAACACACACATGCACACACGCATGCATACACTAACACACACATGCACACAAACATGCATACACTAACACACACATGCACACACAAACACACACATACCTAGCTCAAGTCAACCACAGATACATGGGTGCAAGCTCCCCACCTTAACTCAAAAACTGGAATGCTTGGTTAAAGTAGTAAAATTTAGTGTGGCTAGGACATCATAAAACATAAATCAAATCCTGTATCAATATTATTCAATACAGCATATTATTTCCCCTTGTTTTCGAGTTTTCTTATAAATCAGTCCCACCTGGCTTTCTTACTTGTTTTTTTTTTCTTGAACAAAATCCTTTATCCCTTATGTTTCTCTGTTTTACAGACATCTCTTTCTTTCTATTGTTTCTTTTAAGAAGGGACGAAAACAAAATTATAATCGTACTGAGTTTCTGTGAATGAAGAATTATGAATGACCTCCTTTTTGCAAAAACTCCAGCAAGAACTTTTTCATGATAGGAACTGATCAGGATTTATGATTGAAGATTTCAATGGAGAGGTTTAATGGGAACATCCACAGCATGCATTAAATGGCAAGTAGGAGAAATGAATAAAATACATGTTGCTAACGTCCCGCAAGGAAATAAAACGCTATTGTCTGTAAATGTTTTTTTCATACAATACCACACAGTAGTAGCAACATTTGCAATACAATTGCTCAAGAAAAACATTGTCTATGAAACAATTTACATAATTAAAAGCACCAATTCGAGAAACCTACCAATGTAAATTTAAATGAAATATCTCATATATAGCACTCGCTATCCAACCCATAAGGCAGCACTCACATGGAATCCCCTGTTATGTAGCCCTAACAGATTGACCATAAGTTACAGCAGTTAATTTTCATCTAGTGAAGAAAGTGATCTCTGTCTTTCCATCTATATATCTATGTATTTATCTATCTATTTATCTATCATCTATCTATCTACCTGTCTGTCTGTCTAGCTGTCTATCTAAAAAAAAATACTATTGTGTTATCAATAGGTAATTGCATTATATCATTCTCTTAACTCCACATAATACAGTAAGTAAATACAATTAATATGCTGAAAGCAGTTATATTTGATTTTGCAGAAAGTAATTATTTTGCAAGAAAAGATGTATAGATTATTAACAAGACAGAAAATATTTAAGTAGTAAAACCCTAGTTTGTGAAGCTGCATAAGCATTTTTGGGGTATTTCATTGGAAGCTCACTCATGTAAGCCGGCAACTGAAAGGTAAAAAAGCACCAGTCTTAAAAACTGCTGCTTCTTAATTGTCTGCAACTTCAGAGTTTGCTGATATCAAACATCCTAAACTCATTAATCAGGAATGACTGTGTAATGCTCGTGGGATACTCCTCTATCCGACCGAACTCGGCCAGTAGTCTTGTTATCCCGGCGTCGAGCCGGAATGATAGGGAATATCCCAGAGCAGCGAAAGTTAGTAAGATGAGGAGAGCGGCACTAACCACAGGCAGGACGGTCCACAGCGGCAACGGCAGAGCAGGCCAAGGACACACCACTAGAATGGTCAAGGCAGGCAGGGTTCGGCAACAGTAAAGTAGTCCAAGGGCACACCACTAGAATGGTCAAGGCAGGCAGGGTTTTGCTACAATGTATTAGTCCAGCAATTGAGGGGTTAAACAGGCAGAGTAGTCAGACAGGCAGAGTTCAGCAGCAGTAAATCAATCCAGAAATTCAGGGAACAAACAGGCAGAGTAGTCAGCAACAGACAGGTTCAGCAACAAAAGATCAGTCCAGCAGTTAAAGGGTTAAGGCAGGTACAGTAGTCAGTAACAGGCAGGATCAGCAACAATTGTATAGAACGATCTGTCACACCCAGGAGCACACAAAGTAACACCTATACTTGGGCAGTGACAGATCGTTAGAGCAGGGTTTAAATAGGCGCAGGATTCACGCCAGAGAGCTCCCAGCAGCATCAGGAGCGTGCGGCAATGACATCAGCTCCGCACGCATCCCGAGCCAACACTGCCCCTGGCAACGAACAGGAAGGAGATGTCAGGTCTGACACTGCCCCTGGAAACGAGCAGGAAGGAGACGCTGCACCCCTAGCAACGGCTAGAGCAGTGCGGCGTAACATAGCTCCCCTGCACAAGGGTTCCCTTTGGGAACCAGAGCCGGTCTCAAAGGATGAGCAGCAAGGAATTTGGAGACCAGAGATAAGGCATGCACATCACGGGCAGGGACCTAGGAACGGTCTGCTAGGGAGTAACCCTTCCAATGTACTAGGTATTGCAATTGTCTGCACCTGTATCTAGAGTCCAGGATCTTAGCTACCTCATATTCGTGGTCCCCACGGACCAGGAGTGGAGGAGGAGGAGCTCGGAGCTGGGTATATCTATTCTTAATATATGGTTTAAGCAGTGAGATGTGGAAGACTGGATGTATGCATAGGGTTTTTGGCAAGGCCACTTTGTAGGCAACAGGAGACAGTCTTTTCAGGACCTTGTAAGGGCCGATAAATATGGGCCCCAATTTGTGACAGGGTTGAAGTAGATGCATGTGTCGAGTAGATATCCAAACACATTCACCCACTGGAATGGCACGTACAGAAGTCCTATGATGATCAGTGAACTTCTTATATCTAGAGACAGCTGAACGTAGCTGAGAGCGAATACGTTGCCAATGAGTGGTGAGTCCAGTGATGTGTCGGTCTGCGGCAGGGACCCCAGTGGACTGAGTTAAGAGAGGGAACACACGAGGTTGATATCCTGCTGTGGCTTGAAATGGAGAACATTTAAGGGAAGAGTGCCAATGAGTGTTTCTTGCCAGCTCAGCTAGGGGTAGCAACTCAGACCAGTTGGTATGACTAGCATTGACAAAGGTAGGCTTTGAGATCCTGGTTTACTTTCTCAGTTAGTCCATTGGTCTGTGGATGGCAGCCAGAAGATAAGGAAACCGTGGTTCCAATTGATTTACAAAAGGCCCTCCAAAAGGCAGAGATAAACTGTGAACCTCTGTTAGAAACAATGTTCACACTAATACCATGAAGTCATACCACATGCAAGAGAAAAAGGGACGATAATTCTTGACCAGAAGGTAGTTTGGTTAGTGGTACGAAGTGAGCCAGTCTGGAAAAGCGGTCTACCACAACCCAGATGACTGTATGGTGGTCAGAAGAAACAAGATCCACAATGAAGTCCATTGTTATATGTGGCCATGGTTGTTTGGGAATGGACAATGGTTGGAGCAAGCTAGGAGGCAAAGATTGGGGAGTCTTGTTGGCAGCACAAGTTATGCAGGCTTTGACATAGTCCTGTGCATCAGACCTCATAGTAGGCCACCAAACATGTTGGAAAAGACGCTTGAAAGTCCTAGTCGAACCGGGATGTCCTGAGGTGTTTGCTATCATGAGCCCAGGCTAACACAGGGATACGTAGATTCCGGGGTACAAAGAGGATATCGGAGGACATGGGGGCTCCAGGAAGTTTACTAGACTGAGCATGTTGCAGTCTCTGCAGAAGGGTAGTATTGAGTTGAGCGACCACACAGGAGGGGGGTATGATATGTTCAGTAGGAGCTTCTGAATAATCACTTGAATGAGGGAACTGATGGGAAAGGGCGTCCACCTTCTTGTTCTTGGTCCCAGGAAGATAAGAGACCACAAAGTTAAAACGAGAAAAGAACAAGGCCCACCTGGCCTGTTGAGGATTGAGTTGGTGAGCAGTCTCTAGGTCAGATTCTTATGGTCAGTGAGAATCTTAATAGGGTTGGCGGAGCCCTCTAACCAATGACGCCATTCAATTAAGGCCATCTTAATGGCTAGAAGTTCATGATTACCAACATTATAGTTTCTCTCAGCAGGGGTAAAGCGTTTAGAGTAAAAGGCTACAGGGTGTGATTTTGAAGTCAAAGGGTCCCTTTGGGTGAGAACTGCTCCAGCCCCTATCTCGGAGGCATCAACCTCTAAAGTAAACTGTAGGTCAGGATCAGGATGGCGGAGCACAGTAGCTGAACAGAAAGCATTTTTCAGGCAAGAGAAGGCATTAACGGCCTCAGGAGGCCAATGTTTACAGTCCTTGTTCTGTTTTGTTAATTCAGTGAGAGGAGCTGCTGTTTGAGAAAAGTTCTTTATAAACTTGCTGTAATAATTGGAGAAAACCAAAAACCTCTGCAATTCCTTTAAAGAGGTAGGTTGAGGCCACTCTAGTACCACAGTGAGTTTAGCAGGATCCATGGCAAAACCCTTCTTCGAGATGACATTACCAAGGAATTGGATTTGCACTTGATCGAATTCGCACTTTTCTAGCTTGGCTACCAAGGAATTATCCCTGAGGCAAAGAAGCACCTGTCTCACGTGCCTATGATGCTCCTCTAAAGTGGGAGAGAAAACAAGGATATCATCCATATAAACGATGACAGTGAGGTTGAGGAAATCACGGAAGACATCATTGCCAAATGCCTGGAAGACTGCAGGGGCGTTACACAGCCCAAAGGGCATTACAAGGTACAGGTAGCCCTCAGTTTACGCCGGGGTTAGGTTCCAGAAGGAATGGTTGTAAATCGAAACAGTTGTAAATTGAAACCCAATTTATAATGTAAAACAATGGGAAGTGAGGGAGTTAGGTTCCAGGCCCCTCTCAAAATCGGCGTAAGTAACACCTAATGCATTATTTTTAAAGCTTTGAAATGAAGACTTTAAATGCTAAACAGCATTATAAACCTAATAAAATAATCACACAACACAGACTTTACTTGCATTTTTCTGCAAACAGTTCTTTCTATGCATTCCAATCTGGACTGATTTTTAGACAGGAAGATTTTGTTCCTTTGCAAGCTGCTCGATCGCTCAGGTCTGGTTAAACTGATTAATTTCAGCTTGCTTGGCTTGCATATCTTTGCTGCAACACAAGTGGACAGCTCCATTTACTGGCTATTTTAATCAATGCACTGCTTCTCAATAGCAGTCACATGACTGAAAAAAAGGTTGTTATTCTGAAACGGTGCAAATTGAACCGTTGTAAACCGAGGGCCACCTGTATTCATAATGCCCAGATCTTGTGTTAAAGGCGGTCTTCCATTTGTGGCCTGGGGAGATGCGAATCAGATTAAATGCTCCACGTAAGTCCAGTTTTGTGAAAAAGTGGGCATCCTGGAGTGAGTCATACAGTTCCATGATCAATGATATGGGATAGTGATTCTTGATGGTTATGTTGTTCAAGGCCCTGTAGTCAATGCAGGGTCTGAGCCCACCATCTTTCTTACTGAAAAAAAAAGAAGCCGGCCCCAGCAGGAGAGGAGGAAAGACAAATTAAACCTTTAGCTAGGTTCTCTTGTATGTACTCCTCCATGGATTTGGTTTCAGCCTTGGAGAGTTTATAAGTCCTCCCGGGAAAGAGGTTGTTCTTGCGGTCGTAAGGACGGTGGGGTGCCAGCACGTCGGCTGCTTTTTTCTCAAACACATCAGTGAAGTCTGCATATAATGACGGAAGGTTAGGAGGAGTCTGTATAGTGGCTATAGGAATACGGGTCAGAGGAACAAGGCAGGAGTGGAAACAGGAGGTGCCCCAGGAGGCCAGTTGTCCCTCAGTCCAATCGAACCGTGGATTGTGTACCCAAAGACAAAGGAAGACCAAGGATGACAGGCTGTGCTGGGGAATGAATAACCTCAAACTGCTGTTCAGTGTGGAGGACTCCCACAGTCAGGGTCAGGGGTGCTGACTCGAAATGAATCAGGCCCAAACCAAGGGGGGGTGCCATCCAGGTAGTTATTTTGAGACAATGGTTCCTATTTATCAAGCCGCCAACCACAAATACGCTGGAATTCCACAGCGTATTTGTGGCGAGCCTGATTTGCCTTATTTATCAAAGGCTACAGACCGGCAAAAGTAGAATTTTGTGACGTAACATACGATCCGCCGGTCAAAGTCCAACACAGATCGATGCGTACGTCATTACAGATGTTCCAAATGCAAATTCGGCACTATCTGACTACTTTTGCTACTTATCAAATTTCTACCAGGTACGCTCTGCACTATTCCGGCCCAGTGTACCTGGTTTTCAATCCGCCGCCCTGGAGGCGGCGGATGCCATAGGGATCAATGGGAGTCTGAAAGCAGTGAAAGCTCATCTTCGCTGCTGCCCGATATCCCTTTAATTCCTATGGGAGAATAAAGTTACGTTTACACCTAACACCCTAACATAACCCCGAGTCTAAACACCCCTAATCTGCCCCCCCGACACCGCCACCACCTACATTATACTTATTAACTCCTAATCTGCCCCCCCGACACCGCCGCTACCTACATTATACTTATTTATCCCTAATCTGCCCCCCCTTCACCTCCGCCACCTACATTATACTTATTAACCCATATTCTGCCGCCCCGACACCGCCGCCACCTACATTATACTTATTAACCCATAATCTGCCGCCCCGACACCGCCGCCACCTACATTATGTTATTAACCGCTAATCTGCCGTCCCCAACGTCACCGCCACTATATTAAATTTATTAACCCCTAAACCTAGTCTAACCCTAACACCCCCTAACTTAAATCTAATTTAAATAAATATAAATAAAATTACTATCATTAACTACATTATTCCTATTTAAAACTAAATACTTATACCTTACCTATAAAATAAACCCTAAGATAGCTACAATATATGTTTATAAAGATATATATATATATATATATATATATATATATATATATATATATATATATATATATATATATATATATACAGTATCTATACAGTATTATTTAATTATTTTTTAGTTTTTTAGTATTTTGTATTTAAAGGGACATTAAACACTTTGAGATGGTAATATAAAATGATAAAGCATACATACAGAAAAAACACTGCAATATACTTTAATTATTTATTTTATCCCATGTTCTTGTAATTCCATTCTAAAATTGTGAGCTTTCAGTTCCTGTTATAAATCGAAGTGCAGAACACTGTTATATTCCCCACAGCCATTTGCTGAACCATCTAGTGACCTATTTATAACTGTCCCTAATTGGCCACAGCAGAGAAGATAACCTAAATTACAACATGGCAGCTCCCATTGTTTTATAGACATTAAAACTTTACACTTATTTTGTCAAAATTTAAACAGCTAATTTAACTTTAAAAAAATGCATCTAGATGTTATTCTTAGACTAATCTTTTCTTTGACTGCATCATTCCATGTAACATTTATTTACGGCCAGATTATGAGTTTTGCGTTATGAGCTGTGCGGTGCAGTTTTTTCTCGCCGCTTACTTAACTGCAGCGCTGGTATTACAGGTTTTTTACAAATCCAGCATTAAAAGGCAAGAAGTGAGCGTAGAGCAAAATTGAGCTCCATACCGCACTCCAATACCAGCGCTGCTTAAGTCAGCGGTGAGCTGGTTGTACGTACTCGTGCACGATTTCCCCATAGACATCAATGGGGAGAGCCGGCTAAGAAAAAGCCTAACGCCTGCCAAAAGGCAGCGTAAAGCTCAGTAATGCAGCCCCATTGATTCCTATGGGGAAATAAAAGTTATGTTTACACCTACTGTAACACCCTAACATGAACCCCGAGTCTAAACAAGCCTAATCTTACACTTATTAACCCCTAATCTGGCGCCCCCGACATCGCCGACATCTGCATTATACTTATTAACCCCTAATCTGCCGCTCTGGACATCGCCGCCACCTACATTATATTTATTAACCCCTAATCTGCTGCCCCCAACATCGCCGACACCTACATTATATTTATTAACCCCTAATCTGCCGCCCCCAATGTTGCCACAACCTACCTACACTTATTAACCCCTAATATGCCACCCCCAATGTCGCAGCCACTATATTAAATTTATTAACCCCTAAACCTAAGTCTAACCCTAACACCCTCTAACTTAAATATAATTAAAATAAACATAAATAAAAATTAATATCAACTAAATTATTCATATTTAAAACTAAATACTTACCTATAAAATAAACCCTAAGCTAGCTACAATATAACTAATAGTTACATTGTATCTAGCTTAGGGTTTATTTTTATTTTACAGTCAAATTTGTATTTATTTTAACTAGGTAGAATAGTTAGTAAATAGTTAATAACTATTTAATAACTATCTAGCTAAAATAAATACAAATATACCTGTAAAATAAAACCTAACCTAAGTTACACTAACACCTAATACGCTATAATTAAGTAAATTACCTACATTAAATACAATTAAATAAAATAAATAAATTAGCTAAATCACAAAAAAACTCTTAATACCAGCAGTAGTGAAAAAGCAGCGTTAGGACCTGTTAAAGCTGCTTTTTCAGCTTACCGCAAAACTCATAATATAGCCGTTAGTGTTTAATTTCCCTTTAATATTTCAATAACGCAACACGTTAGACTTAAAGTGCGAAACTTGAAACACGCTATGTATATGAACATACAAAAAATTTTTATTTTTATTATTAAATATTTATTTCTATATATATCTCATAATGTTAATATAATATATATATATATATATATATATATATATATATATATATATATATATATATATATATATATATATATATATATATATATATATATATATAGCCAAACAAACAAATGCACTCACAGGACTTTTATATGGAATAACGAAGTTATCTTTAATGCATTAAAGATAACTTCATTATTCCATATAATAGTCCTGTGAGTGCATTTGTTTGTTTGGCTATTGCTGTATATTTTTGCACCCAGGCAGCTGGCAACGGTGGGTCGACCTGTTGAGAGGATATACTTATATATACTGTATATATATATGGAGAGAGAGAGAGAGAGAGAGAGAGAGAGAGAGAGAATAACTCATTGTGTATCTTTTAAACTGTGTGATCAGCAATGCTTTGGTGTAAAGGGAGTCTGCGTAAAACCAGACTTGAAGTGAAAAAGTGTGTCATTGTGAACCTCATTTGCATATCTTTTGCTGTATTGGAATCATTTGCTGCATTGGAAAAAATGTAATTCAGAGGGTTTCTGTGGGAAAAACAAGCCTTGTGGCCTGTCTAGATTTGTTAATAAACTACACAATGGCCTCTAGTTATGAAGCTCCGTACGCACCTGCCATCGCCGGCCCCAATACGCCCGCCTAAGCTCACCTCACATCGCCGCCATGGACCTGAATACGGTCGCCAAAGTTATTAAAAAAGCTGTCCAAAAGCTGCGCACCAAGTACGGGGCGAAGAGCAGCGGACTGTGATAGTTATCACACATCCGATCTTGCTGCTCTTTGGCTTTTCTACAGCTTTATTTATACCCCTGTCACTAAGCACTCACACTATACTATACTGTTCTACCCCCTATACCGGCGCCCCCGGAGCCCCCTGCAACTCAATAAAGTTATTAACCCCTAAACCACCGCTTCTAGACCCAGCCGCAACTATAATAAATGTATTAACCCCTAAACCTCCGCTCCCGGACCCCGCCACAACTATAATAAATGTACTAAACCCTAAACCGCCGCTCCTGGACCCCGCCGCAACTATAATAAATGTATTAACCCCTAAACCGCCACTCCTGGACCCCGCCGCCACCTATATTAAACTTATTAACCCCTAATCTGCCCCCTCCTACACCGTCGCCACCTATATTAAATTAATTAACCCCTATCCTGCCCCCCTATACCGCCGCAACCTATAATAAAATTATTAACCCCTAAACCTAAGTCTAACCCTAACCCTAACACCCCCCTAACTTAAATATTAATTAAATAAATCTAAATAAAATTACTATTATTAACTAAATTATTCCTAGTTAAAACTAAATACTTACCTATAAAATAAACCCTAATATAGCTACAATATTACTAATAATTATATTGTAGCTATTTTAGGATTATTTTTATTTTACAGGCAACTTTCAATTTATTTTAACTAGGTACAATAGTTATTAAATAGTTATTAACTATTTAATAGCTACCTAGTTAAAATAAAGACAAATTTACCTGTAAAATAAAAACTAACCTAAGTTACAATTATACCTAACACTACACTATCATTAAATAAATTATTCCTATTTAAAACTAAATACTTACCTGTAAAATAAACCCTAAGATAGCTACAATGTAATTAATAATTACATTGTAGCTATTTTAGGATTTATATTTATTTTACAGGTAACTTTGTATTTATTTTAACTAGGTAGAATAGTTATTAAATAGTTATGAACTATTTAATAACTACCTAGCTAAAAGAAATACAAAATTACCTGTAAAATAAATCCTAACCTAAGTTACAATTAAACCGAACACTACACTATCATTAAATAAATTAAATTAATTAACTACAAATACCTACAATTAAATATAAGTAAATAAACTAATTAAAGTACAAAAAATAAAAAAATCTAAGTTACAAAAAAATAAAAAAAAATAAGTTACAAAACATAAAAAATTATTACAAGATTTTTAAGCTAATTACACCTAATCTAAGCCCCCTAATAAAATAACAAAGCACAGGGCGGAACTAGCTTCTGAGAGAAGCAGACGTGTCTAACTGTAGCTCTCTGCTTATTATAGATAAAAAAAGGAATTTATCCTAATATAATTAATCAAAATTAGGCTCTAATAACCTTATATAGATTGCCTAGAAGGGAACAGATACTTATTACGAGAGCCTGGGCTGGAGACCTGAATTTTAGGAGCACCTAATTACAGAACACAGAGCTGCAGCAAACCGCACGCAGTCTGAACTGAGCAAACATCAGCCCTAGAGCATACTATAAATTCAGTGGGGCACCGGAGGAGCAGAGATCCTCTCCGGAGTTTAGGGCCCAAGAATTTAAAGGCTGTGGCTCCCGGTTTGACCCTTCATGTAAAATTAGCAAGAGTAAGAAGGGTGGTGTGAGTGCTAGTCGATTGGTTAATGCTTAAATCCCTTATGTGGTCTGATGAATCTCAAATTACAGACTATTAAACAGAGAAGTGAAAATAGGTGTGGGATAAGCGCTCCACAAATAGAGCTAACCAACAGATTGTTTAAGTTATAAAATGAAATAACAAGAGGACCCAATGTTACTAAAAAAGTTTTTTTTATATAATAAATTTATATAGCGGTTTTGGCAAATATCGTGTTAGCACATACAAAATTTACAAAAGATGCCGGCATCTAAAAACAATAAGACATCATAAATGTATTAAAAAATGTATTAAAAAACAAGGGGAATCGGCCGATATATTCAGGGCACAAATAAAAAGAATCAATGTTTGGATTCTGAAAAGTATAAGAAAAACAGTTGAAATATATCTATCTATAAACTTGATTAGGGCAGATAACTCTTATCACAGTAATCTTAACTCGTTATATATTACCAATACTTTGATTAGACAGTTAGTTTGTCAAGGCACAGTGCATGGTGAGGCATCTAATCTGTTAGCCGTTAGGAGTAACTGTGAGTGATGAGTCGTGAGGTTTGACGTCACGTCACCTGACTAATAGTTTTCCTCCAATCCCTGGACACAGTAATTGTTTGAAAAAATATATTGTTTGAAAAAATATATATATATGTCCCAGTTGAAAATATACAATTGTGTCAAAGTATGATTAGTATGTAACAGTTAGTAGCGATACTTGCAAGTGTCCGATATCCAATAGTCTTTTCAAATTTTGTAGCGGGTTGTTATATCAGCGGCTTTAGATTGTGTGAAGTGTTGATCCGTTCTTTTTTATCCGTTTTTTGTCTGTTTTTCAATAGAGCTCCTAAGCACTTTGTTGTTATCAGTATTGTTGTTTTGAATAAGGCTATGATGGGAGCGAGATGAAACAAGAGGGCACACAGGAATTACTCATACATCCATCTCAGTGTTTTAATCAAGGGGATGGAAATTAACCTGTTTGCAGTGCCGATGGAACAGTTCAGCATATGGGTAGCTTAAGATAAAGTTGAAATTGTTACACACAGGAATTATTCATATGTCTTCTCTCCATATATATATCATAGAGATAGAGATGAACCTGTGAGTTGTAACACTGTTGACAATAAATATCAGAGAACAGAAGTAAGCAAATCTACGCGTTTCTGCAGTGTTAGCTGCCTTTATCAAGATGCTTACTAAGTGGAGTTACTGCCTTTTATAGGGAATATACAATTGGTAACAGGTGTGTGTTAGAGGATGGTCTGAATTAACCCATTCAGTACCTTCAAGGTGAGTGCCTTGAAAATCCTTAATGGAGATTTTTTTCTAGAAGTTAAATACATAGATAAAATAAGGTGCAACAAATTGGTGTTTAAATTTAAACATTCCATATTTTCATATTAGGTATCATAAAGGCTTTCATAGGGAATATGAAAATCAACGAAAAATCACAAATACCCATAACAGAAAATTGCACTAAAAAACTGTAATATCGATCTTGCCAAAAAAAAACGATATATGAAAAAACTTTTTTATATATAATAGTACATTGTTCCATTGGTTATTATCATTCTATTGTTGTTATTTATAATAATAATCTTGCAAAATTCTGGTTCATAGATCGTTATCTAGTTGTGATAAGCAATCCTATATATAAAATGAAGGATAATATTATTTTAAAAAGATCTAAAACTGATCTCCTGAAGTGTGTAGAAAATCAACTAAATATATAATAAATAGGGAGTGGGGGATGCACATAGTGAAGAGTATTTATATAGTATGTATATATAGATGATTATATATAACTAAAAGAGAGGCTACAGTATGGCCTCGCCTATATCCAGTTGAATGGTGTATTAATTTGATTATGAACAGAATATTGTTTATTACAGATGTATTTCAAATATATGTTAAACTATCCTATTAATTATGGAGCAGGTAACTGGTTATAAGATAGAATTGAGGTCAAAGGAACTATTAAGTACCAGTGGATGTACTGTTTTAAACTTAAAGATTAGTTCTGCTTCTTTTTTCAGAAGTATTTTTTCTATATTACCCCCCCTACTGTTAGGTCTAACTTTTATCATTCCCCAACAGTGAAAGCATTTGAGGTCTCCATGGTGTATTTCAGTGAAATGTTTGTAAAGTGTGGTTTTTGTGGTTTTGTGCTCTATGTTCCAGATGTGTTCTCTCATCCTATCTTTGAATGTACGACTGGTTTGACCTAAATAAAATAAATTGCACAAGCATTTTATGCAGTATATTATATTTGAATCACTACATATTATAGTGTCCTTAATTATAAATGTAGCCTGTTGGTTGGTAAATGTTATCCTTTTAATTTTACTGCTGTATTTACAAGATTTGCACTTGTGGCATGGATAGAATCCAAAAATTTGTTCTTTCTTTAGATCAATATCCTTACAGTGATCATTTTTACTTCTGAATTCACTTGGTGCTAAATAGCTTTTAAGATTTTTTGCTTTCTTAAAGATAAGGTCTGGACGATTTTTAACTACCGTTCCTAATATGGGGTCCTTTTCAATATAATGCCAGTGTTTTTGAAGAATGTTTTTTATTTCTTTATGATGTGAGTTGTATTCAGTAATAAATGGAATAAAATTTTGACCGTTAGAGGAGGTTGAATTATTTATATGTAAATTTTTTCTTTTATTGGGTTGTTTTTGTAATAGACTAGATCTATCAGTTTTTCTCACAGATGTTATGGTGTCAAGGATTTTTTTCTGATTGTAGCCTTTATCTGTGAATCTATTCAATAGGATATTAGATTGTAAATCATAGGATTCTAAGTCAGAGCAATTTTTCCTTACTCTTAACAGCTGGCTTTTTGGAATGTTATCCTTCCACCTATTCAAGTGACAGCTTTGATAATGTATAAAATTATTTGAATCTATAGTTTTGAAATAAGTTTTAGTTTTAATGGAGTTCTCTACTATCTCTACCTCAATATCTAAGAAATGTATTGATCTGGTGTTATGTTCATATGTAAAGGTAAGGCCTACATCATTGGTGTTCATGTCTTCCAGGAATAGTTCTAGAATTTCATAGTCACCCCTCCAGACCAGTAAAATATCGTCAATAAATCTTTTATAGAGCACAAGGTTCGCTCCCCATTGGTCATTAGATAGAAAAGTTTCTTCAAAGAATCCCATAAATAGATTAGCATAACTGGGAGCGAACCTTGTGCCCATAGCGGTACCCCTGGTCTGGAGGTAAAATTTGTCGTTAAACATGCAGCTGTTGTTTTTTAGAATAAACTCAATGCTGTCTAAAATGAATTTGCTTTGTTCATACAGTAAATTGGGATCATTATCCAAATAGTGGGCAATAGCTTTTAGTCCTAAGTTATGGTTAATATTCGTTTATATAATAACGAGTTAAGATTACTGTGATAAGAGTTATCTGCCCTAATCAAGTTTATAGATAGATATATTTCAACTGTTTTTCTTATACTTTTCAGAATCCAAACATTGATTCTTTTTATTTGTGCCCTGAATATATCGGCCGATTCCCCTTGTTTTTTAATACATTTTTTAATACATTTATGATGTCTTATTGTTTTTAGATGCCGGCATCTTTTGTAAATTTTGTATGTGCTAACACGATATTTGCCAAAACCGCTATATAAATTTATTATATAAAAAAAAAACTTTTCTAGTAACATTGGGTCCTCTTGTTATTTCATTTTATAACTTAAACAATCTGTTGGTTAGCTCTATTTGTGGAGCGCTTATCCCACACCTATTTTCACTTCTCTGTTTAATAGTCTGTAATTTGAGATTCATCAGACCACATAAGGGATTTAAGCATTAACCAATCGACAAGCACTCACACCACCCTTCTTACTCTTGCTAATCTTTTTAATCTCTAGGTGTTTGTAGTAGCTTGTCACTTATTAGTAGAAACACTCTAAACATATCAGGATTTATAATTTAAGAAAATTTTTCACAATTTATTTATACACAATTTTTTGATCCTTTTTTCTCAACACATTATAACTATAGACAAACCTTTTTATATATATATAAATATCACTTTCCATCACAAATAATGGAACTATTTTCCTTTAGAGAAAATATGTTATCGGAAATCCAAATCACAAATTTTGAAACATTAGAACCACTACCACTGGATGATATAAATCTACATAACACTTGTAAAGAACTAGAAGACACACTTTTAAAGGAAATAAAATATTCAGTTGAATTATCATACACCCAAAAATACATAGAGTCAAAAATGGTTCCTAGAGGACTAAGACTAAAAAAAGATTGTACTTTTGAACTTGATGAAGATCTATCAATTGAATGGTATAGTACTTTGGAAAATGCTTCATCAGGCCTGTTAAAAATACTAATCAAATCTAGAAATCGTTCCTTAACTCAAATAAAAAATGACATATATAAATAAACAACAAATCATGATTAAAAATATCATGGAATTTAAACAAATGCTATTAGTAGGCAAAAATAATAAATTTAAAAGAGACATGGAAGATTATAAAATCGCTAATAAATCTGAAAATAATCCAATAACAACAGAAATAGAAGAAGATGAAAATGAAGTCATTCCATGCTCTTCATCCACAGTAGATCAGATAATAAAGCCACTTATTAATAAGGATGTACAAAATACTCAGATTAATGCATCCATTTTCAGTAAACATAAAATAATAAAAGAAAATAAAACAACATTCAATAAAGAACCGACTAACACATATATTGACAAAAATTATAACTAAAATAGAAATTATAATTTTCAAAACAAATCCCGACCCCAAAAAAATCAATCTATATTTGACAATAAAAGAAACACCACTAATAATTTTTATACACCAAATAGAAATCACTACAATGATAGAAATGATTATGATTATAGATCAAATCACCAACAATATGATCAGACATTTAGAAATAACCAATATCAAGATAGATTCCAATATAATAGACCATATCCAAATATATATTACAGACCTTATCGCAATAGATATCGCGATTCAGAAACAAATTCATCTTTTAATAATTACAGAGAAAGAACAAATGCCAACAATTGGAGAATTCCCTTATCAAATAGCTTTGAACCTCTGTCAGACACTCATGGAAATTCTGACAATGTTCCTTTTAAAAAAACTAATAGCCATTTTTTAGGACATACTCCACAACATACAGGACATCAAAAAAATACATTAAGAACACAAAATTCCATTTGGGGAACACCAAAAGGAAAAAGAGAAAGAGAAGGAGAAGAGGGAGAAAACCCACAAAAAAGACCCAAATAACTGCTCCAAAAACTGATCAGAACACTGGTATATTTAATCTGAGTAAACATAAATTAAATGTGGAGGAAGAAAGAGTCCTCAAAAAAGGTTTGACTTTTGCACCAATGTGCAAAATGAATACATTTGAAACATTAATAAACGTAAACCAGTTTGTCTGTAAATTAACTCTGAAAAAATACTTTCTAACCACCCCCCTCACCAGAACACAAAATGTACATAGCAAATATATACATTCAAATTTAAAAGAGAAATCAACCTTTTACCCCATGCAAGAAAAGGGAGACTTTATCAAAAATTTTGAAATAAAAGTTAAAGAAGATTTAGATAAACTAGAAATCAATAACAAAATAAAAGATAACCTTAAACCAAATGAACGTAAAACATTAAAATCACTGCTAAATAATAAAGAGATTATAATAAAACCCGCCGATAAAGGCGGGGGTATTATAATCATGGATGTACAATACTACTTGGAAGAATCTTAAAGGCTCCTACATGACAATACCACTTATATCGGTCTCAAACATAACCCTATAGAAACTCAAAAAAAGAAACTTAATTTGTTATTAGATAAGGCAAAAACATCTGGAGTGATTACAGACTCGGAATATAATTTTCTTAAAATAGACTTTCCAAAAAACCCAACATTTTATTTTCTACCAAAAATTCATAAACACCTCACCAAACCCCCAGGACGCCCCATAATATCCGGTATCGAATCAGTATCCTCCAATCTTTCCCAATACATTGATCATTACCTTCAAAATTATGTTATACAGTTACCATCACATCTAAAAGATTCTACCCATTTTTTAAACATACTAAATGAAATTAAATGGCAAAATAATTATATAATGGTCACCTGTGACGTTAATTCGTTATACACGAATATTAACCATAACTTAGGACTAAAAGCTATTGCCCACTATTTGGATAATGATCTCAATTTACTGTATGAACAAAACAAATTCATTTTAGACAG
The DNA here is from genome assembly GCF_027579735.1 of Bombina bombina. NCBI lineage: Eukaryota > Metazoa > Chordata > Amphibia > Anura > Bombinatoridae > Bombina > Bombina bombina. The sequence goes on from NC_069500.1 coordinate 393,595,899, forward strand.
CATTGAGTTTATTCTAAAAAACAACAGCTTCATGTTTAACAACAAATTTTACCTCCAGACCAGGGGTACCGCTATGGGCACAAGGTTCGCTCCCAGTTATGCTAATCTATTTATGGGATTCTTTGAAGAAACTTTTCTATCTAATGACCAATGGGGAGCGAACCTTGTGCTCTATAAAAGATTTATTGACAATATTTTCCTGGTCTGGAGGGGTGACTATGAAATTCTAGAACTATTCCTTGAAGACATGAACACCAATGATGTAGGCCTTACCTTTACATATGAACATAACACCAGATCAATACATTTCTTAGATATTGAGGTAGAGATAGTAGAGAACTCCATTAAAACTAAAACTTATTTCAAAACTATAGATTCAAATAATTTTATACATTATCAAAGCTGTCACTTGAATAGGTGGAAGGATAACATTCCAAAAAGCCAGCTGTTAAGAGTAAGGAAAAATTGCTCTGACTTAGAATCCTATGATTTACAATCTAATATCCTATTGAATAGATTCACAGATAAAGGCTACAATCAGAAAAAAATCCTTGACACCATAACATCTGTGAGAAAAACTGATAGATCTAGTCTATTACAAAAACAACCCAATAAAAGAAAAATTTTACATATAAATAATTCAACCTCCTCTAACGGTCAAAATTTTATTCCATTTATTACTGAATACAACTCACATCATAAAGAAATAAAAAACATTCTTCAAAAACACTGGCATTATATTGAAAAGGACCCCATATTAGGAACTGTAGTTAAAAATCGTCCAGACCTTATCTTTAAGAAAGCAAAAAAGCTTAAAAGCTATTTAGCGCCAAGTGAATTCAGAAGTAAAAATGATCACTCTAAGGATATTGATCTAAAGAAAGAACAAATTTTTGGATTCTATCCATGCCACAAGTGCAAATCTTGTAAATACAGCAGTAAAATTAAAAGGATAACATTTACCAACCAACAGGCTACATTTATAATTAAGGACACTATAATATGTAGTGATTCAAATATAATATACTGCATAAAATGCTCGTGCAATTTATTTTATATAGGTCAAACCAGTCGTACATTCAAAGATAGGATGAGAGAACACATCTGGAACATAGAGCACAAAACCACAAAAACCACACTTTACAAACATTTCACTGAAATACACCATGGAGACCTCAAATGCTTTCACTGTTGGGGAATGATAAAAGTTAGACCTAACAGTAGGGGGGGTAATATAGAAAAAATACTTCTGAAAAAAGAAGCAGAACTAATCTTTAAGTTTAAAACAGTACATCCACTGGTACTTAATAGTTCCTTTGACCTCAATTCTATCTTATAACCAGTTACCTGCTCCATAATTAATAGGATAGTTTAACATATATTTGAAATACATCTGTAATAAACAATATTCTGTTCATAATCAAATTAATACACCATTCAACTGGATATAGGCGAGGCCATACTGTAGCCTCTCTTTTAGTTATATATAATCATCTATATATACATACTATATAAATACTCTTCACTATGTGCATCCCCCCACTCCCTATTTATTATATATTTAGTTGATTTTCTACACACTTCAGGAGATCAGTTTTAGATCTTTTTAAAATAATATTATCTTTCATTTTATATATAGGATTGCTTATCACAGCTAGATAACGATCTATGAACCAGAATTTTGCAAGATTATTATTATAAATAACAAGAATAGAATGATAATAACCAATGGAACAATGTACTATTATATATAAAAAAGTTTTTTCATATATCGTTTTTTGGCAAGATCGATATTACAGTTTTTTAGTGCAATTTTCTGGTATGGGTATTTGTAATTTTTCGTTGATTTTCATATTCCCTATGAAAGCCTTTATGATACCTAATATGAAAATATGGAATGTTTAAATTTAAACACCAATTTGTTGCACCTTATTTTATCTATGTATTTAACTTCTAGAAAAAAATCTCCATTAAGGATTTTCAAGGCACTCACCTTGAAGGTACTGAATGGGTTAATTCAGACCATCCTCTAACACACACATGTTACCAATTGTATATTCCCTATAAAAGCCAGTAACTCCACTTAGTAAGCATCTTGATAAAGGCAGCTAACACTGCCGAAACGCGTAGATTTGCTTACTTCTGTTCTCTGATATTTATTGTCAACAGTGTTACAACTCACAGGTTCATCTCTATCTCTATGATATATATGGAGAGAAGACATATGAATAATTCCTGTGTGTAACAATTTCAACTTTATCTTAAGCTACCCATATGCTGAACTGTTCCATCGGCACTGCAAACAGGTTCATTTCCATCCCCTTGATTAAAACACTGAGATGGATGTATGAGTAATTCCTGTGTGCCCTCTTGTTTCATCTCGCTCCCATCATAGCCTTATTCAAAACAACAAAGTGCTTAGGAGCTCTATTGAAAAACAGACAAAAAACGGATAAAAAAGAACGGATCAACACTTCACACAATCTAAAGCCGCTGATATAACAACCCGCTACAAAATTTGAAAAGACTATTGGATATCGGACACTTGCAAGTATCGCTACTAACTGTTACATACTAATCATACTTTGACACAAATGTATATTTTCAACTGGGACATATATATATTTTTTTTCAAACAATATATTTTTTCAAACAATTACTGTGTCCAGGGATTGGAGGAAAACTATCACGACTCATCACTCACAGTTACTCCTAACGGCTAACAGATTAGATGCCTCAACATGCACTTTGCCTTGACAAACTAACTGTCTAATCAAAGTATTGGTTATATATAACGAGTTAAGATTACTGTGATAAGAGTTATCTGCCCTAATCAAGTTTATAGATAGATATATTTCAACTGTTTTTCTTATACTTTTCAGAATCCAAACATTGATTCTTTTTATTTGTGCCCTGAATATATCGGCCGATTCCCCTTGTTTTTTAATACATTTTTTAATACATTTATGATGTCTTATTGTTTTTAGATGCCGGCATCTTTTGTAAATTTTGTATGTGCTAACACGATATTTGCCAAAACCGCTATATAAATTTATTATATAAAAAAAACTTTTTTAGTAACATTGGGTCCTCTTGTTATTTCATTTTATAACTTAAACAATCTGTTGGTTAGCTCTATTTGTGGAGCGCTTATCCCACACCTATTTTCCCTTCATGTAAAATCAAATGCAGGAGCAGCACTAACAACCCTTAACACCGCGTTTACGACCTGAGACCCGACATCGGAGACCTGCCGCTGCAGCACAGCAATTCTAGCAGAATTTGCTTGCGGTGACAACCGCAACACCTAATACTCACCAGCAGTGAGATTTGCGGAGCCTGAGGCCAGAAATCGCTTGAGGCGAAGTGGCGTGAAAGATCGCCATCTTCCTTTTGGGCCTACATTGGCGGAGGGATCTCCCGATCACCAGCATTCCTCGGACAGCACACCACGACCACCTGCAGGGACCTCCGGTAAAAGTCTGTGATAGACTTAATCACAGTCTTTGAATATATAATAACGGGGTCCTTGCTGTGAGACTGAGGGACTGGCTGGGGGTATAATACTATGCTCTGGACTTTAACTCAGGCTAGCAATCTACAGACTCGACATTGAGGCCTACCCCTAGAGGACTGTAACCATAAGCCACATATAATCAGTGCAACCGATTGAAGGAGGTCCTACCTCCCAGTGGCCTAGAAAACAGCATTCATAGTGGGAGGGAAATACAACTCCTTTACAACCTGACCTTGCTAAACCACCACTAAGGCCGACAGAGTCACTACTAAACTACCTCTATTATCACTGCACGCAAGCTCCCCTTTTACCAGGGACCTGTTAACTTTTTCCCGGTTTTGGAGAAGAACGACTGACAAAGGGGTGCTACAGAGGAGAAGCGGCAATAGAAGTACCTGGCTGACAGACCCAATCTTAACCATAAGCTGGGGGAACAATTGGCACGAAAACCGCCATTGCCCGATGACGTCATAGGAAGGAGACTGTGAAAGGAGCACAAGTTTTTGCTGAGAGGTACAACTCAGCGATCTTGGTAGCCAGCCTAGTAATTAAGGGACTGGAGGACATCTGATACTTACAATAAGCACCAATACTACCACACAAGCTCCTACAGAGACGGCTCTTTCTGGTTGCACGTAAGCAGTGACAGTATCTGTTCCGGAGGGTCGGGGCTCCGCTCCGGAATGAACAAATGCCACATCAGTAGCTGCAGATTTGGCTGATTGCCAGCAGCTAGAAACGACCGCAACAGTGGTGTAAGTAACTTCTGACAGCCAGCTGTGAGTACCTGGGGCGTGATGGAAGGAGGAGGGGGATAAAGGGCATTGAAGCACTTGTTACCATTTACTCAGTGTCAGATTAAGATAACATCTGCCTCTTTTTCACTTGTGGCCCTACACTCAATATTTCTAAACAGAGAATTTAACATCTTAAACTGTTGGTGCCCTACCCACATTCTTTCTGGTCTACCAGTACACTATACCTCTGACAAGTTTTGCCCTGCTGGACTGCATTAATTTTAACATCATAGATCACAGCACAGCAACAGGACAGGATAAGTGAACTGTAATAGTTGTGCCCTAATAAGCCACAGACCTATTTTCTGGAACATAATACCCAATGAGCTACTTAACTCACTTCTGAGACCACAGTTTTTACCTAAAGGACTGCTTGGTATTAAGATCTCACTCTGACTTCAAACTTTCTGTGTTGGAGTGAAGCTTCTCTATATGGTTGTCAAGGCCTACCTTACATTCTCAGAGATTGACCTTTACCCAGAACTCTGATAAAATTAATGCTACATTATTTGAGTTGCTGCGTCAGCCTATGTACCTCTGCAGCCTAGGCTCAGAGTGGAGTGTCTTAACCCATGTTTCTCTTTGCAGGAAAAAAGTTTGTCTATGTGTGTTAGACATAGAGTGGCATAATATTCTTGTCTAATGTCTGCCTATTAACATCTATTTCTCTCCCTCCAGCGCTGGCAGTCACTAAAATATTGTAAGCAAATATTGTCCAGAGGGCTTATATGTGTAATGTTCTAAACATAGATTATACAACAAATTGTCGCAGGATTTCCTACGCCAAAGGCCCTTGCTACAAACCATTACTACTACTATACCCAAAGACCCCTTCACATTCATAACTGCTGTGTAAACAAATGCTATTAGGTTACATACCTGGATTGAAATGTTCATTGTATAAGCTAACCTTGACCTTCTCTCTACAGATATATTAGTATAAAGGTCTACCTATATACAAATTGAAAGTGTAACCGAGCTACTTAACTTATAGGATATATCACTAGTATACAGTCCTGGATATATCATTATCCACTAGGTGCTAAAGACCAGAAGCTTATCACTTTGACAATCTCTGACACTCTCTCCACCTCTTTCCTGTTGTACACAGGTGCAGCAGGTCATACCCCCATTCCTTTTTCCGTCTTGGCCCAGTGAGGGCATCTCCCCCGGAGAGGGTGTATATTGAGAGTCTCACTCTGCCCACCTTTGTGGAGGACTGACCAAGATCTGATACTACCCAAGGTCATGTTAGCAGATTTCACTCTGGCTACAAGCAACTCACTGAGCATGGCTGCTTAAACCAAGATTGACGTAAGGGGGACTTTAGTACAATACTCCTCACCATTGTCCAACTCATTATACTCTACATTAAAGAGCAAGTGCCCAAACACATTGATCTGGCCAAGGAAACAGGCTTAAAAACATGTCCCAAACTACTAAGAGAAAATCAAAACCGTCCCATCCGCCCGGGAAAACAGTCGCAGATCATTTAAAAAACCAACACACTGGGAAATCCCAAATGTATAGAGAATCCACTTCTGCACTAGAGGGCAGTGAATCTGAAGGCAGCATGGACTCCCAATCTCCTATACCAGATGCCCTATCTGCAAACATTGTTGATGTCCTAACCAGGCGTATGAACCTCCTTCAAGACATGCTAACAAAAGAAATCAAAGGCTCTACAGCTGAGCTCCGTAGAGAAATTGGAGCATTGGGAGAACGCACTGAAACTTTAGAGCATAAATAAGAGGACCTGGCTGTGGACCATGCCCACCTACAAGCCTATTCCCAAAATATCTGATCTGGAATTAAAACTAGCCGACATGGAAGATCGCTCCAGATGGAATAATCTGAGATTCCGTGGAATACCTGAAGAAGTCGGCCCCCAAGAACTGGAGTCCTATGTTTCGGAGTTTTGCAATATCTTACTACCTTCTTCAGATCCGCCTGGTCTCCTACTAGACAGAGTTCACAGAGTGGCACGACCTAGATCTGTCTCCCAAGATAAGCCCAGGGATGTCCTGGCTAGGATCCACTTCTTCACCCATAAAGAGAAGATACTAAGAGAGCTGGTTAACAAACCTCAACTCCCTGATAAATTCCAACAAATTACAGTATTTCCGGACATTTCCAGTTACACCTTGCAAAAGAGGAGATCCTTCAGAAACATCACCCAAATCCTAAGAACAGAGAATATCAGATATAGGTGGGGGTACCCGACATGGCTCATAATTTCAAAAAATGGTGAGACTCACACAATTTTTACCCCAAAGAAGGGTTTGACCTGCTACAAGACTGGGACCTAGCTTCAACTAAACCCCGATCAGATGCAGATTCTTTGATCTCCAGAGACCGCTCCGAAACCACGAGCACGGCTCAATCACTACAGAGGTCTAGTGGAACAGACACCCCCCATGCCACAAGAATCCGGGCTAGTGCTCTAGATTTCACTCCTAGGCTCCAAAAGCCCACCAAATGAAAAATAGATAGCTCTGGTCCTGTTACCATAATGTTTCTACATCCGAAACTAGTGAAAATGTATATACTGTTGGATGTATTTACCATGTGTTAGTTGTTTATTGCATAAAAGGAGTGGAGAGACCCAGGACTCCCCGTAAAGGAATGGGTGTTTGCCCAGCAGTACCCGTTTTATTTCCTAAGTAATTATCTCTTCTCGGTTGGGACTCACGGGAACTCCCCACTCCTTTAAGATATCCAGGCTGCTCGATCTCCCTCGGGCACCTACTTGTTGTTGAACTGAATTGTTCCTAGAGATATTAGAGACTATAGCGTATTTTATAGCACTAACAATACATGTTACTATGCTTGTAGAAATATGATATATTATTCAGTTTGATGGAAAGACACTGGTATGTTCTTCTTGTTCACACTCCCCCAATGACAGTCAATCTATACATACAAGTTGAATACTTGTACTACCCCCCCCCATATACGCAAATTCTATTTGTGCTATCCCCTCTTACGGGGACTGGAGAAGTTAGTCTCGTATCTAGATACACTTCTCCTTTTGGTGATCCAGCGGTTCACCATATTTGTTAAAACACCTAAACCTCACCTAATTAACACTAATACGATTGGTTCAAATTTATAGACACACACTATACTGTCTGTATTGAATAGTTGTTTTTCCTGTTCATTTGTTCAACGTTTCCTTTTTTTTCATTATACTCTAGGTGAAAATCAGAATTCTTCCGGGATATAATCCCAAGTGGCTCTTTTTGACCACTAATACGAACACTGAGCTTTGAGCTCATTAAGTGCCACACTCAGGTGCGCAGATCCAGGTGGGGTGAGTTGAATACCTAAATCCTTTCCTCTTTCTTGTCTCTTCCTGCCTCCCCCCCCCCTTCCTAAGCTTAAGATGGCGACAACCCCTAATAACATTTCCTTTGCAACATTAAATGTCAAAGGACTTAACTCACAAGAAAAGAGAAGTATGCTTAACAATACCATGAAATCTCTGAAAATACAAGTTATATTTTTGCAAGAGACTCATTGGCTAGCATCAACCCAGAATCCATAAAGAACCCCTGATTATCCCATAGTGGTCCTAGCCTCTCATACTGAGAAAACTAGAGGAGTAGTGATTGCCATACACAAATCTTTACATTTCGAACACATCCACGCAGAGAAAGATAGCCAAGGGCGGTTCCTACTGCTCAACTGTAAACTAAACTGGATCCTATTTACTCTGGTTAATATATACGCCCCAAACCAATTACAATCTAAATTCCTGAAAGGGGTACTGTCTAAAATTGAGAAACACAAGGCAGGGACGGTAATCCTAGGGGGTGACTTCAATATGATATGGGATCCCCTACTAGACAAGAAGGTTCAGAATGGGAAAAAAATTGACGCATACTCTATAACTAATGCCAATAAATTTCGACAATACATTATCCAACATAATCTGTATGATATCTGTAGGACACTGCACCACAACGACAGAGACTATACATATTTTTCCAGACCCCATAACTCCTACTCGAGGCTTGACCACTTCTTCACTGAGTCGTGGACTCTAAATAGAGTCTTAACGTCACATATTAGGGTCTGCCCATGGTCGGATCATGATATCCTTACGTTCACTCTCTCCACTGACTTAACCACAGAGTCTAGGCCTAGCTGGAAATTCCCGAAACAAATGCTCCAAGATAAAGCTTTTAGAACCTCCCTTCAGACCTCTATTATAGAGTTCTTGAGAATAAATGAAACCCCAGATATGTCCTCCCAAACAGTATGGGCCGCTTTTAAAGCGTACATAAGAGGGATATGCATTAGGAGAAAGGCAAGCAGGTTTGCCCCTAGGTCTTCTCATGGCTGAGCTACGCTCTGTAGAACAGGAGAATAAAGATTCTCCAACTACATGTCTAGCTGATAAAATTGGGGAACTAAGAGCACAACTGGCGGACAGAGAGCTGCAGAGAATTAAAGAATCCTTTGTTTGATTCAAGAAGTTGATGTATTGCCAAAGCAACAAGGCCTTGACGCTTCTTGCCCACAAACTAAGGGGCAGGACAGCGGCAGCTAGAATTCTGTCACTCAAAAGGGGGACTATTTTGGTCTTCTCACCCAAGGAAATTGGAGAGACGTTTGCGGCCTACTACTCTGACCTGTATCATCTTAAGCCCTCGATGGCTAACAAAGAGTCCTCTGCACGTGAGGTGGTAGACTTTTTGCAGAACCTAGGCTTACCAACTCTCCCAGAGGAGGATAGAGAAACACTTAAAGCCCCATTTTCCTTAAATGAGCTTAACTTAGCCATTAAACATACCCATAATAACAAAGCTCCAGGTCCTTATGGCTACCCGGCAGCCTTCTTTAAACTGTTCAAAACAGAATTAAACAAGATCCTCCTTAGGGTCTTTTCTGAAGCCCAAGAGGCAGGTTCATTTCATAAAGAATTTCTACAGGCAGTAATCCTGCCCATCCCTAAACCAGACAAAGACCCCTCACTATGTACGAGTTACAGACCAATCTCATTGATAAATGGTGATGTAAAGCTATATGCAAAACTATGGGCTAATCGCCTTAATAGCCTACTCCCGAAGGTGATACACACGGACCAGGTCGGGTTCACGTTTGGTAGGGAGGGCCCAGACAACTCCCGGAAAATGCTGAACATACTTACGGAGGCATCCTGACTGAAGTTACCCATGCTGGCCCTGTCGCTGGATGCAGAGAAAGCGTTTGACAGGTTCAGATGGGAATACTTGTGGCACTTGCTCGCCCACTTTGGCATACCAGAGGGAGTGATTACGGCAATACGAGCCCTATACTCTTGCCCCTCTGCAGTAGTTAAGGGTATGAGATTCGCTTCTTCGACAATACATATCACTAATGGCACTAGACAAGGGTGCCCCCTGTCACCTTTAATTTTTTCCATGGCCATTGAGCCCCTGGCTCAGGCTATTAGGCAATCACACACAGTATGAGGTGTCCAACTTGGCAGGGAGGCCGCAAAGATAGCATTGTACGCAGACGAGGTGACACTATTCCTAACAAACCCAATAGGTTCCTTGCCAGCTCTTTTTGATATTATTGCCGAGTTCGGGGCTCACAGTTACTACAAAGTAAATGTCTCCAAAACGGAGGCTCTACCAGTATGCATTCCAACATTTGAATTGGATGTATTACAAACATCATACTCTTTCCGATGGTCACAAACCACCATTCGGCATTTGGGGGTACAACTTGGTCCAGACCCGAAAATAGTGATTGCCGTTAACTATACAGATCTTATCAGAGAAGTCACTGAGCTTACCTCCTCCTGGAGTCTTAAAGAGATTTCATGTTTGGGCCGCATCGCATCTTTCAAAATGACGATCTTGCCTAAAATTCTATACTACTTTCACTGTATCCCTCTTAATGTCCCCAATGCTCTAATAGATAAGCTCCAATCTCTTGGACAACACTATATCTGGGGCAAGTCTAGGTCTCGGGTTGCAGCGAAAATACTCCAAAAAAAGTACGAGCATGGAGGGGTTGCAATGCCTAGCGTACGCGGATACTATGAGGCAGCCAGGCTTTCTCACATCACGGCATGGGCGAACAAAGGGGAACCGCAGGGATGGAAAAGCATAGAAGCACTAGCCCTTCCTTTGGGCTTAAAGTTGGCAGATCTACCCTGGATTCCTGGTCATTGCCTTGACAATTTAGGACTAAAAAATGCCATCGTCAGAGATAATCTGAAAGTTTGGCATAGCCTTAGAAATCTACGCGACATTGCCCCGCATCCATCTCCCATTCATTCCCTACCAGCCTTACTGGCAGCCCTACCTGACACACACATACAACAATGGAGTGAATGGGACCTGCAATCGGTCTCCCACCTATACCCCTCAGGCACTCTACTCACTCCCAATAGTATTAGAACAATTATCCCAGAACCCCCTCCTTGGGCCACTTTTGAATACTCGAGACTTTATGCTTTCATGACATCCTGGGGATTCACCAAAGCCCTAAATAGACCCCTGACTAACTGGGAAAAATTGTGGCAGCTTTCTATCAAGACTCCTAGACTAATATCGTTCCATTATGACCTCCTACAGATGTCTACTAACAGAGATAGACCCTGACAGTTAAGGGCCTGGGAGGGAGACCTATCCAGACCAATTACAGATAGAGACCTACGTACAGCTATGACGTTAACAAAGAAGACTGTACATTGTGCAAACACCTTAGAGGCCTACATGAAACTATTTCTGAAATGGTACTATACCCCCTCGAGATTGTCAGAAATGTTCCCTACAACGTCTCCTTTATGCTGGAGAGAATGCACGCAAAGAGGCTCAGATATACATATATGGTGGGACTGCCCAAAACTTGCACCCATTTGGAGTCAGATAACAAACCTTTGTGCCAACCTCGGGCTCTCTATTCCACTCACCCCTGCAATTGCTCTCCTGCACATTTTCCCAAAAAGCGTCCCAGCCCACGTTTCTAAATTGATCATTTTTGTCCTAGTGGCCACGAAACTGGCAATAGCAAGGGCCTGGAAGCAGGCCCTACCCCCAGATATTACAGCTGTTACATCTATAATGCAGGTATACGCCAAAATGGAACAAAGTTTCTATTTTAACATGGATAAAGAAGACCTGTACTGACAGATTTGGGAGACTTGTTTTAACTACCAGGGAAACCATAGCTAAACATGTAGACATGATAAGGTTCCTGATCATTCCCATTAACATAATTAAACTTCCATACCTAATTAGAATGCGCTAATTAACTGATGGCTCCCGCCTCTCTAAACTTATTGTCAAAATCTGATCACTCTCCTCCTCTCTCTTACTCTACTCCCCCCTCCTCCCCTACCCCCCCTCTCCCCCCCCCCCTCCTACAATATGTGACCTACTCTCTGCTCTAGCCCATATCTCTCCCTCCTCTTCACCCTCTCATAAAAGACCTTCCCCACCTGGAGATGCGCACTACGATTACTAGAAGAAGTGTGTTGACAGGCATCTCTGAGCTGACTTTCTGAAGTCTCTAGAAAGTTGAGTTTATTTATAGGACTGGAGTATTACCCTGGTCCCTGTATTTAAGGTTTGTTCATAATAACCGAAAATGAGGTTTACGTAGTTGATATTTTATTTATCTTTGATATGTTCAATCTATATGCTCTGCATCACCACCAATATCTATATTTACTATGCAATTACAACAAAATAATGTATATATACATGTGAACTTATTGGTCATTTATGCTGTAACATTTGTTGTGATGCTTAACCCTCAATAAAAATATTTACAAATAAAAAAAAAATAACAAAGCCCCCCAAAATAAAAAAATGCCCTATCCTATTCTAAATTACCAGCCCTTAAAAGGGCCTTTTGTGGGGCATGCCCCAAAGTAATCAGCTCTTTTGCATGTAAAAAAAAATTACAACCCCCCCAACATTAAAACCCACCACCCACATACCCCTACTCTAACCCACCCAAACCCCCCTTAAAAAAACTGAACACTAACCCCCTGAAGATCTCCCTACCTTGAGTTGTCTTCAGCCAGCTGACCACTGATGGAGCCGAAGGGGACATCCGCAGTGGCCCAAGTCATCATCCAAGAGGCGCTGAAGAGGTCTTCCATCCGATAGAAGTCTTCATCCATGTGGCATCTTCAATCTTCATCCATCCGGAGCTGAGACTTCTTCAAACGAGCCGACGCGGAGCCATCCTCTTCCAGCGATGCCTACCCGACGAATGGATATTCCTTTAAGTGACGTCATCCAAGATGGCATCCCTCGAATTCTGATTGGCTGATAGGATTCTATCAGCCAATCGGAATTAAGGTAGGAAAATCTGATGCAATCAGCCAATCAGATTCAAGTTCAATCCGATTGGCTGATCAAATCAGCCAATCAGATTGAGCTTGCATTCTATTTGCTGTTCCGATCAGTCAATAGAATGCAAGCTCAATCTGATTGGCTGATTGCATCAGCCAATCAGATTTTTCCTACCTTAATTCCGATTGGCTAATATTTTATCAATTAAATCTGTTAGCAACAATCAGAATTAATATATCATATACAGATCACTTGCTAACCATTGGTATAGACTTTATATGCTTTCTAACTATTATAATTTATTTTTATGTGATGTTTTCTTTTTTCTCATTTTTTAAAATTAACCTAAGTATTTATGGTCACATTTTGTGATAATCTCTACTTAATATATTCCTTATTTATTATTATTGGTTATTTCTATTTTATGTTAGCTATTCTGTAACATTTCTACTGCTTTTACAAATCGTTGTTATTAATTTTATTTTATTTTCATTATTTTTACAATTATCATTTGATTGGAGTTATATATATCAGTCGTTTTCTAATTTGTATGTATTTAGCTAATTTTTCATTGTTAGTGAGTTTATCATCATGTATCAATATACTGCTGTACACATAGATATATGTATATATATATATATTTGCCACTCACTGTCTTTAAGGGGGTGTGTTATTTATCCTGCTTTTCTATTGGTGCAGCTCAGCTTTATTAGGGACTCACCTGTGGTGTCTTATCACCTCTGATGAAGCGCAGGTACGCCTGCGCGAAACATGTCAGGTGTTTTTCTTTGCTGACTATGTCCTGTCTGGATGAATAAACACTTTTGTTATTAACAGCACCTTGGTCGCCTGAGCAGTGTTTGCTTTTGTTTCTTATGTGGATTAATCCTACGGCTGCTGAGAGCTGTCAGTGCACTGCCTGTGCCATAACTACCTAAACAAGTTCTGTTCTTGGAGGAATGCCCTACTCGTTACTCACCCCATAAGCCATCGTTGTGGTTTCGTTGCCCTGTTGCCGGTCACGTACTCAGCTCCTGGTCGGACTTGGAGGACCCACCCCTGAGACGCAGGCGCGTTGACGTCATCGTGACGTATCGGCAACCAGTGTAGAAGACGCCGGGGCTATACCTGATGCCTCCATACTGGTGAGGGACTTACTTCAAACCCGGACTAGGCAGAGGGTGAGTTGAGAGACTGCTCTACCTGGTTAGAGAATATTATGGTATCACATTGTTCCATGAACTTTAATACGAAGCTAATTTAACTCTGGACTCCCATAACTATCCGCCAATAAAAGGATAAATTGAGCTATCCGGTCACCTGACCTCTTAGCCTGGATATTAGACTTTTGTTTTTGGGAGCAGTTTACTTTTGTGGGACTTTGATTATTTCCACTGGAACTAACACTTGGCTCTAACTTTGGAATTGCTTTGGACTATTACTCAACCACAAAGAACTGTTATATACATTATAAGGATTTATTTATGAGCTTTTCACATTGCCATCCCCCCCCCCTTTTTTTGCATTTGAATCGGAGATTCTTACTCTGGGCATTTGACTAAGCTCACCTTGTTATTTACCACGGTGCTTTACTTATACATCCCAATATTAACTATCTTTACTTTATTACTTTATTGCTTTATTCCCAGTTTGTATGTTGTATATTCTATACTAAAGTAACAAGTATTGTGACTACAAGATACAGATATAATATACACCATTCTAGTTAGGATATACACTCTATCAATTATTTTACTAATCTAGACAAATCTATCTTTATCCTTAACTAGTTTTTTAGCTCCACATAATAATGGCTACAGAACACATACCCACAGGGGTTATAGATGTTACCAAACGTAAGACCATTATGTTGAATGCTTTAAAGGGACATACTCAGATTTCAGATTCCATATGTGAGGAAGATATATCCATGGTGTTCTCTTCACTAGAAAATTTGAGATATAGAGAGACTAATTTATGGTGGGATATTGAGTTTCTTGAATTATATATTGCTGAAAACAGAGTACCTAGGGGACTTAGGATGAAAAAATTCCCCACTTTTGCATTGACTATACCTGAATTTATGGAGGAATGGAACACCAACTTAACCAATTGCTCTATTATATGTATGAAGCAATTGGTTAAATATAAAAAGAATGAGAGAGACACTATTTTGGTAGAAATAGACAGATTGTTTGGTTTACTCAAACCTTTTGATAAAACCAAACAATATAGTGATTACCATCTACAATTAGATGAAACTATTAACAAATTGGACTCTGATCTATCTGAAAGAAAAGTGAAAAAATATCAAAGGGATGTTAAAGATTATGAGTTAGATATTGTGTACTCTTGGCAAAAAAACATTAGGAAGAGTTACCGAACCACTAAGGACAACACTAACTCCAACCCTGACACTAAAACAGATAATACACATAAAAATACGAGTAAAAATAAGAATAAAAATAGAAAACACAAAAGACATCAAAGACAACAATCCAAGAAAGTCACATTCTCTAGTATAGACACTGACCACCAAGACATTGACCCTACAACATCAGTAGAGAGTGACCAAACTGATGAGGCACCTGGACCAAGTAATAGTAACCCACCCATCAGACAAGACCTCAAGACACTTGTTCAACAGCCACAACAGACTAGCACACCAAAAAAGGGAGAGGACAACTACAGATACCCCAGCAGATTTCGGAAAAATTACAAAAAATAGGGGCTGTAGTTAACCTCTCCAAATATGAATTGAATGATGCACAAATGACACTATTGAATAAAGATTTAAGTTTCTCACCAGTCACTAATTTTGACTTATTTCACACAATTTTAGATGTGAACAAATTTATACGTAAAATTGTTTTAAAAAAACATTTTTCTAATGTTGACACTGCAATGTTTGAGTCCCAAACTACCCCACCTTTACTTTCTCCCTCAGTAGGTTTAAAATACACAGAACTTAAAGATCTTACACACTTGATCACACTATCTGCACAATCCACTACACACAAACAAATTACTTTGGATCGCAAATTTAACTTTAAAGACAAATCATATTTCTATCCGGTACACAATCGTGATAGTCATATAGATATGTACCAAAGGGCAGTTGAAAGGGATCTCATATCCCTTAATCAACATATACAAACTGAGACATATAAAATAAGAGATAACCTCTCTAGAGGCGAGAGAAGAGCACTATTTTCTCTTAAAAATAACAAGACATCATCATTACTCAGGCGGACAAAGGAGGAGCAGTTGTTATCCTAGATAAGGAACAATATCACAATGAAGTTATGTCACAACTTAATAATGCAAATCTATATACGAAATTATCGTACAATCCTACCTTGTCCTACAGACAAATCATGATGTCTTTATTAGATACTGCATTGGAATACAATTACATGGATAAGGAATTGGTTGATTATCTATCAGTGGAAAATCCCAGAATACCATACTTTAGGATTACACCAAAAATACATAAAACTAATGTTGACCCTCCAGGGAGGCCAATAGTGGCTAGTAATGGCTCTCTCTGTGAGAGACTAGGTGAATGGCTGGACCATATACTACAACCAGTTGTTCTAGCTCTTCCGGGCTATATCAGAGACAGTTCTCATCTAATACAACAACTCACAGAGATAACATGGGAAGAACAATATCTATGGTTAACAATAGATGTAACTGCTCTGTATTCCAACATTCCCCATGATTTGGGCCTTGAATCTCTATCTAATATGCTCTACAGACACACTGACTATGATAGCAGTTTTATAACTTTCATCATTACAATTGCTGAGTTCTTGCTATCACATAACTATTTTGTCTACAGAGGAGACTACTATCTACAAAAAAGTGGTATGGCCATGGGGGCAAAATTTGCCCCTGCCTTTGCTAATATCTACATGGGCTGGCTTGAATATTGTCTAATTTTCTCTGACCACTGTCCCTTTGCAGACAATCTAGTTATGTATGGCAGATTTATAGACAATCTGATAATAATATGGAAAGATGTAGGTTCTTATACTGTGGACAACTTTCTTGGATATATGAATGCTAATAAATTTAACCTCAAATTTACCAGTCTAAGTAATAAGACAGAAATAGACTATCTAGATATTCATCTTAACATCGACACTAAAAACCAAATAATGACCTTAATATATAGGAAACCCTTAGCAAAGAATACAATACTACATGCAAACTCTTGTCATATACCACATGTAAAGAAAGGTATACCCAAGGGCCAATATTTGAGAATACGCAGAAATTGCTCCAATTTGGCCATGTACCTAAAACAGGCTGATGAATTAACTGATAGACTAATACTAAGAGGTTATAATAGACAAAGTCTTTTACACATACAACAACAAGTAGCAAAAATTGACAGAAATACTCTATTTTGTAGTACTAAGAATATTAGAACTAAAATACAGGATGATAATATATTATTTATTACCAAATATAGCCTACAATACAAAGAGATATGTGATATCATCTCCAGAAATTTACCAATATTACATGTGGATGACAATCTAAAATCCATAACCAATCACAGAAAATTAAAATTTATAGCGAGAAGAGCCCAAACTTTAGGTGATCTGACCAAAAGAGATATGTCAGATAGAGAAACCAATGAACCAAAATCAAAATGGCTCAATCGTACAAATGGCTTCTACAAATGTGGACACATACCATGTAAAAGCTGTGCATATACTCGAAAAGAGACCACTTTTAGTTCAACACATACAGGAAAAATATATGATATAAGAAGTAGAATTGATTGCACCTCCCAGTATGTTATATATTTGATCACCTGCCAATGTTGTTGTCTCCAATATGTAGGTATTACTACTAGAAATTTAAAAGAAAGAATTAGACAGCATCTCTTATCCTTGGAAGAGAAAGAACCTAAGACCCCAGTAGCTAAACATTTTAGAATACATGGCAAAGGAACTAAACATTTCTCATTTGTTGGAATAGAGAGTATACAGAAAACTGCTAGAGGAGGTAATAGAACAGATCTTCTACTTAAGAGAGAAGTTTTTTTGGATAATTGAATTAAATACGAGAATTCCTTATGGTATGAGTAAGAGGTTGGATGTGGATGCATTTATTGCATAAATATTTTTTATATCATTATGGATTGGTATTTACCGTGTTATATGACTATGGATTGGTATTTACCGTATGACTAAAACAGAATTATCAGTTTTTATCTAATAGCTCGAATACTCATTTAAGAATAGGGTGATAGTTACTATAATTTACCAAAAAGGTCTTATACTTACTGTTTTTACTGCATTGAGAATTTCAGATAGTCAGATATTAAGCTATATTATCTGTTTAAATTCTCCAAATGAATATTTTGTAAAATCCTAGGTACTTCAATTTTTGGTTGGTTTAGATGGACATATACAGATAGACAGAGTATATTAATAACTAAGAGATTGTTTCACCAGGGTCTATATATACCAAACTTATCTTCATCAATCCCCAAATAAGCAAATCTAAATGATGAAACATAAAATAAAGCAAGAACAAATCGAATTTCTGACAATATCCCATGCACCTAATATTCTATTCTCACCAATTCTTTGACATATTTTATTATGATAATATACACACACACACATAATGGTGTGTATAGTATAAGGCTTCTTATCCCATTAATTTAGCCTTAATAGCTAGTTAGAGTTGAATTTAGTTAGAGGCATATACATACATTATAATGAAGTTACCATTCGACACACATCTTTCTCTTGGAGGGTAGTGTATATTTATGTTTTTGGTATTTTTTTTATTAGTGAATATATATATTTCTTTTATCAATTAAATCTGTTAGCAACAATCATAATTAATATATCATATACAGATTACTTGCTAACAATTGGTATAGACTTTATATGCTTTCTAACTATTATAATTTATTTTTATGTGATGTTTTCTTTTTTCTCATTTTTTAAAATTAACCTAAGTATTTATGGTCACATTTTGTGATAATCTCTACTTAATATATTCCTTACTTATTATTATTGGTTATTTCTATTTTATGTTAGCTATTCTGTAACATTTCTACTGCTTTTACAAATCATTGTTATTATTTTTATTTTATTTTCATTATTTTTACAATTATCATTTGATTGGAGTTATATATATCAGTCGTTTTCTAATTTGTATGTATTTAGCTAATTTTTCATTGTTAGTGAGTTTATCATCATGTATCAATATACTGCTGTACACATAGATATATGTATATATATATTTGCCACTCACTGTCTTTAAGGGGGTGTGTTAGTTATCCTGTTTTTCTATTGGTGCAGCTCAGCTTTATTAGGGACTCACCTGTGGTGTCTTATCACCTCTGATGAAGCACAGGTACGCCTGCGCGAAACATGTCAGGTGTTTTTCTTTGCTGACTATGTCCTGTCTGGATGAATAAACACTTTTGTTATTAACAGCACCTTGGTCGCCTGAGCAGTGTTTGCTTTTGTTTCTTATTTATATATATATATATATATATATATATATATATATATATATATACTGTATATGTATTTACAATAAAAATAACATTCCTGTAGGTGAAGAACATTGGAATTTGAAATATTAATAAATCTTGTTGGTTTAGCGCATGAGTAATGTGTTATGTTTTTTCTTCTACGCTATCCATTGATATCTGCAGACTTTGCTACTACGCAATGATTCCAACCTGTGCAAAATATGCTTATAGTGCTTGTAAAACCAAAAAAACAAAAAACCCTCACAATTTGTATAAGCTGAATCGGTCTATTGCAGTTAGAGAGAGTATAAGTTGCTGATGAACATGAATTGTCATAAATGAAAAACAAGGTAAGTTGTTTTGCTTTATGTATCTAGGCCAGCGGTCGCCAACCAGTGGTCCATGGTACCATCAAGCAGGAATTAATCTCCTCTGATGGTGTCACCCCCATCGCACCGCAACTCCCTACAGTGCCTGGCTGGACATCAGTGAAAACCAACGGAGGAGGAATTAAATTACAATCTCCCTACGCACGTGCGTAGTACTGCACAACTTAGATTATATTTTTAACTCCTCCCACCCAGCGCGCTGCTCAGAGGAAGATGCTTCCATTCTAAAGCCAGCAGAGTTTGGTATAGTCCTGGCTTGAAATAGAGGAATTAAATTATATATAAAAAGAAAATCTTAAAAAAAAAAAAATCTCAGATTTCAGTTATTTTCTTTCCTTTACCTGTCTCTTTGTAGTACTTTTCCTAATATCTTCAGATGGATTTACATCACTGTTTTTCTTCCTCCCCTCCATCTTCTTTTTTTTTAATTAAATATTAATTATTTTTCATTCTAATAATTTATCCACGCACAAAGCCAGTCCCGCGCACAAAGCATGCTAAGGCACTGTGGCTGAGCTCTGTATCAACCCAAGGGTTGCAGGTTCGATCCCTGGTGAGGTCCACTCAGCCTTTCATCCTTCCTAGGTCGATAAAATGAGCAGTAACTTGAGACCCTTACGGGTGATTAGCCGTGCTTTACTAGTACCCAATACACATATACACATACACCTGAATTCCAGTAATTGCCATCTTGCAGATCAGCCATATCCCACCAGTATTATAGTAATTGCCAGTAACATCAGTCGTGGTTAGCTCACATCCATATTGAGCGCTTTCTGATATAAACTTAATTAATGACTCCAATGTCTGCCCATGATCATAAGTAGTTTTGAATAATTCCTAACTGGGGAGGTGACTTGGCAGTCTTGTAGTGCTTTTAAACATAATTACATGAATTGTCATAAATGAAAAGCAAGGTAAGTTGTTTTGCTTTAGGTATCTAGGCCAGCGGTCGCCAACCAGTGGTCCATGGTACCATCAAGCAGGAATTAATCTCCTCTGATGGTGTCACCCCCATCGTGCCGCAACTCCCTACAGTGCCTGGCTGGACATCAGTGAAAACCAACGGAGGAGGAATTAAATTACAATCTCCCTACGCACGTGCGTAGTACTGCACAACTTAGATTATATTTTTAACTCCTCCCACCCAGCGCACTGCTCAGAGGAAGATGCTTCCATTCTAAAGCCAGCAGAGGTTGGTATAGTCCTGGCTTGAAATAGTGGAATTAAATTATATATAAAAAGAAAATCTTAAAAAAAAAATTCTCAGATTTCAGTTATTTTCTTTCCTTTACTTGTCTCTTTGTAGTAGTTTTCCAAATTCCTTCAGATGGATTTACATCACTGTTTTTCTTCCTCCAATCCATCTTCTTTTTTTAATTAAATATTAATTATTTTTCATTCTAATAATTTATCCACGCACAAAGCCAGTCCCGCGCACAAAGCATGCTAGGGCACTGTGGCTGAGCTCTGTATCAACCCAAGGGTTGCAGGTTCGATCCCTGGTGAGGTCCACTCAGCCTTTCATCCTTCCTAGGTCGATAAAATGAGCAGTAACTTGAGACCCTTACGGGTGATTAGCCGTGCTTTACTAGTACCCAATACACATATACACATACACCTGAATTCCAGTAATTGCCATCTTGCAGATCAGCCATATCCCACCAGTATTATAGTAATTGCCAGTAACATCAGTCGTGGTTAGCTCACATCCATATTGAGCGCTTTCTGATATAAACTTAATTTATGACTCCAATGTCTGTCCATGATCATAAGTAGTTTTGAATAATTCCTAACTGGGGAGGTGACTTGGAAGTCTTGAAGTGCTTTTAAACATAATTACCCCCCCACCACCACTTTCTGCCTATCTGTTTCAAGTTTAAAAGTTGGCACTCACCCTTCATCTGTCATTTGGAAGTATTCTCTCCTTTCTGTCATTCAGTTAGTTAATTCCAAAAAAGAATTCTTAAAAATGTGTAAATATATACATAATGTAAACTTAGCTATGGTTATACTAGTTATGTACACTATGTGTGTGTATATGTATGTATGTATATGTATGTATGTATTATTGTACCTATTGTACCTATTGAAAAAAAAATCATTTTAGTGGTCCATGGGATTCGAAATTGTGAGTTTAGTGGTCCATGAGGTCCGAAAGGTTGGTGTCATGCCAATACCTATGTATCACCCTAATTATATCATGTTCCAGGTAATGGTATGTCTCTTTAATTCATTACTGCCCTGCCTCATCTTCCTGTATAAAAGACCTGTTATAACACTCCTCTTTGCTTGGTATTACCTTGATAACCGGACTTTGTGTCAAGCCCCTCCTACGGATCTACTACTGAGCCATTGCTTTGCTACTCAACTCAGCGTGCATACGCATTACCCAGCTCCTCTCTCTGCTGCCTTACAGCTGGTAGCGTGTATTCAGCTGATCTCTCCTTGCGGTGATGTCACATGCCGACGGACTGTTCCTTTCAACTTTTGCCATACTTGCACCGCTCAGACGCCACACTACAAACGATCTCTGCCAGGTTTGATTACAAGTATATTAAATTTAAGGTTTCCTTTTACCTGAACAGTCAAATTGGTTCTTATACTTATCGATAAGGTGTGTAGTCATAAGTCTACCCTGATTTACTCTCTGTCCACCTTTGTACTGTTCAAATCTGGGAAATCCTATTTCCCTATGCATATTTATATTTAGCCACAACTGCCATTTATTACCTACTTCAGCCTTTATTTTTATTAACCATTTGTACGCTGTTTTGCATAACATGTTTTATTGCTCATGAGTGAAATGGGGCAAGGAGAAACAATTGTATAGCAGATATGTATGCAGTTGCCAATCCATAGCCACAGATTAACTGTTTATTTCCCTGACTCTGCAGTTATGTTCATATATGAATTTCTGGATCTCTCATCACCTAGCAGGTAGACTGACATACACTCCTTACTATAGCCCAGATACTGATCTGCAGCTGTGATTCACACACTTACACAAATTTAACCTTTTCCACAGGTTGTTTATGATAGTTGGTGACCCCTGATCTAGGCCATAGTGAAGAACATTTACAATGACAACAGCCCTCTGAGATAATCCCAGTACAAACCTCCTGGGGCAGTACTGTCTACTTTGGTAACCATTGATTTACAGAAACTATTAAAATGTAGCAAATCTCTTGTGATCACATTAGAAATCAACTTGTCTTGTATTTAATTTAGCATTGCTATTATGCAATCACCATTATACCCTTTTCCATATGATTTTCAATACAGTTCTAATTACAAATACATAGCTACTCATGCCTACTGTATATTATCATTGTTGGCTACATTATCTACCATCCTACTTTGTGTTCAACAAAAGTTTTTAATGTTACAGAAAGCAATCCTGATCTAATGACCCACTTGTACAAAATGCATAGCAAAGTACATATGCAGATATGTGTGTGTCTGACTGTGAGTGTGTCTATGTGCCTGTGAGTGTGTCTCTATGTCTGTGAGTGTGTCTCTGTGAGTGTGTCTCTGCGTCTGTGAGTGTGTCTCTGCGTCTGTGAGTGTGTCTCTGTGTCTGTGAGTGTGTCTCTATGTGTTTGTGAGTGTGTCTCTGTGTTTGTGACTGTGTCTGTGAGTGTGTATCTGTGAGTGTGTCTCTGTGCCTGTGAGTATGTCTCTGTGTCTGTGAGTGTGTATCTAGGTGTCTATGAGTATGTCTCTATGTGTCTATGAGTGTGTCTCTGTGTCTGTGAGTGTGTGTAAGTGTGTTTGTGTGTCTGTGAGTGTGTCTCTCTGTGTCTGTGAGTTTGTCTCTGTGTCTGTGAGTGTCTCTCTGTGTCTGTGAGTTTGTCTTTGTGTCTGTGAGTGTCTATCTGTGTCTGTGAGTGTCAATCTGTTTTTATAAGTGTGTCTCTGTGTCTGTGAGTGTGTCTCTGTGTCTGTGAGTGTGTCTCTCTGTGTCTGTGAGTGTGTCTCTCTGTGTCTGTGAGTGTGTCTCTCTGTGTCTGTGAGTGTGTCTCTCTGTGTCTGTGAGTGTGTCTCTCTGTGTCTGTGAATGTGTATCTGTATATGTGAGTTTCTATCTGTGTATGTGAGTGTGTCTCTGTGAGTGTGTGTATGTGAGTGTGTCTCTCTGTGTCTGTGAGTGTGTCTCTCTGTGTCTGTGAGTGTCTAGCTGTGTCTGTAAGTGTGTCTATGAGTGTGTGTAAGTGTCTGTAAGTGTGTTTGTGTGTATGTGTGTCTCTCTGTGTCTGTGAGTTTGTCTCTGTGTCTGTGAGTGTCTCTCTGTGTCTGTGAGTTTGTCTTTGTGTCTGTGAGTGTCTATCTGTGTCTGTGAGTGTCAATCTGTTTTTATAAGTGTGTCTCTGTGTCTGTGAGTGTGTCTCTGTGTCTGTGAGTGTGTCTCTCTGTGTCTGTGAGTGTGTCTCTCTGTGTCTGTGAATGTGTATCTGTATATGTGAGTTTCTATCTGTGTATGTGAGTGTGTCTCTGTGAGTGTGTGTATGTGAGTGTGTCTCTCTGTGTCTGTGAGTGTGTCTCTCTGTGTCTGTGAGTGTCTAGCTGTGTCTGTAAGTGTGTCTATGTGTCTGTGAGTGTGTGTCTGTGAGTGTGTCTCTATGTGCCTGTGAGTGTGTTTCTCTGTGTCTGTGAGTGTGTCTCTGTGTCTGTGAGTGTGTATCTCTGTGACTGTGAGTGTGTCTCTCTGTGTCTCTGAGTGTGTCTCTCTGTGTGTATCTGTGACTGTGTCTCTGTGTCTGTGAGTGTGTTTCTGTGTTTGTGCTTCCCTTTCTTAATCTATCCATATAATCATCTTCCTCTGTTACTCTACTCTCCACTTTTTTTATTATGTATTTTCTACCTTATTTTTCCATCCTCCATTTCTCTCTTGCTCTTCTGTTCTTTATCTCTATAAACCCTACCCCTTTCAACCCATTCTTCTATTTCTTTATTTCTCTTTTCATTCTTTTTCTGTATTCATCCAGAATTCATCATCAATTCCCCCTCCCCTTTTTTCCCTTGCTTCTACTATATTTTTCAATTTTCTCTAAACACCACACACTCCTTGTCCTTTTGCATTTCCCAATATTCATCATTGTCTTCACTTCTTAAACTTTTCCTCTATTTCTATTTTTTTATTCCCAAACTGTTTTCTTCCCTCTGCCTATGTGGTGTGCAGCGGTGGGACACAAAAGCACATCTGCAAAAGGGAGGGTAGATGGGCAAGCTGTTCCTTTCTGTACGGTCATTGAATGTGTAACTGTGTGTATCCCCATTTCCTCTATCCTCTATTCATCCCAGCAGGAGACATAAACTTTCTATCAGCATCAGTAACCCTGGGACATCTAAAAAAAATTAAAAATGCATATTTTTCTTGTTTGCTTTGCATTTGCCTTTAAGCTTGTCATGTAAAAAAAAGTAGTTAAAATTCTAAATAATTATAATGTAAAACTTAAATGCACAAAAATGATTGAGTGTGCTAATGAGTTATAACAAGAGTGAAAAAAGAGGCGCAATTGGTGTATCTTGCTATGCACACTTCTTGTCCTACTATGCTTTAAAGCTGCCTGTAGCGCCATTGTACTAGCACAAGGGAGTCCATGTTAAAAAAAAAAAACAGATGACAGATGATAAAAGCAAAAAAGTCAAGGTATTGTAAGGCTCATATGCATAGAATTACTCAGGATCTGCTTTTCCATTATAAACCCTGTTAACAGAGGTTTTCTAGTCAAGATTATCTAATTTAGATGTGTAGGTGCTATATACTGAGCAAGTTTGCATATGTCTGAGTTCATAAAGAAAATATATGCATATTTAATTTGTGGATCGAATAAATAAAAGCCAAAATGTGCCAATTCCTATTAATATGTTTAAATTGCTTTAAACTATGGACATGAATATGTGTGTGCTTATATATATATATATATATATATATAGCTTTTTTGGGAAAAAAATTAAAATAAGGTGCCGGTACTCACTGATTATTGATAACTGATAACTTTGAGAAAAACAAAGAAACACTCAGCTAGATTACGAGTCTTGCGTTATGAGTGAAAAAGCATTGTTATGCTTCATAACGCTGCTTTTTCCCTAACGCCGCACACCTTTTTGGCCGTCATGCAATGTCAGTACCGCACTTTTAAAAAAGTCCTTTTTCAATGGGACTCCCATAGCGCCGGTATTACGAGTTTTGCTGTGAGGCCTATAAGTGATCCGTACCGCCATCTAAAGTCAGTAGTTATGAGTTTTATGTTACAAATCTGTAACATTTAACTCATAACTAACACTAACACCCATAAACTACCTATTAACCCTAAACCGAGGCCCTCCTGTATTGCAAATATTAAAATAAAATTATTAACACCTAATCTGCCGCTCCGGACATCGCCGCCACTTAAAAAATGTATTAACCACTATTCCGCCGCTCCCCGACATCGTCGCCACTATAATAAACCTATTAACCCCTAAACCTCCGCTCTCCCGCATCACTACATGAATATATTAATCCCTAAATGTAACCCTAACGTAACCCTAACACCCCCTAACAAATATAATTAAAATAAATCTAAATAAAACTTACAATTAATACCTAAATAATACCTATTTAAAACTAAATACAAACTTACTAGTAAAATAAAATCTGAACTAGATACAATATAACTAATAGTTATATTGTAACTAGCTTAGGTTTTATTTTTATTTCACAGGTAAGTTTGTATTTATTTTAACTAGGTAGACTAGTTAGTAAATAGTTAGTAACTATTTACTAGCTACCTAGTTAAAATAAATACAAAGTTACCTGTAAAATAAAACCTAACCTGCCTTACACTGGAATAGCCAATAGAATGTGAGATCAGCCAATAGGATGAAACAGCCAATAGTATTTTTTCCCTTTTAATTCCTATTGGCTGATAGAATTCTATCAGCCAATAGGAATGTAAGGGATGACATCTTCAATGATGTCACTTAAAGGGAAACTTCATTCTACAGTGACCATCGGAAGAAGAGGATGCTCCGCACCGGATGTCTTGAAGATGGACCCGCTCCATGCCGGATGGATGAAGATAGAAGATGCTGCCTGGATGAAGACTTCTGCCTGCTTGGATGAAGACTTCTGCTGGCTTCAATGAGGACTGCTTCCCGCTTGGATAAAGACTTCTGCCGTCTGGATGAGGATGGATGTCCGGTCTTCGAAAACTGTAAGTGGATCATCGGGGGTTAGTGTTAGGTTTTTTAAAGGGTTTATTGAGTGGGTTTTGTTTTTAGCTTAGGGTTTGGGCACTGTAAAAGAGCTAAATACCCTTTTAAGGGCAATGCCCACCCAAATGCCCTTTTCAGGACAATGGTTAGCTTAGGTTTATTTAGATAGAATACTGGTTTGGTTGTGTGGGTGGTGGGTTTTACTGTTGGGGGGTTGTTTGTATTTTTTTTTACATGTAAAAGAGCTGATTTCTTTGGGGCAATGCCCTGCAAAAGGCCCTTTTAAGGGACATTGGCAGTTTAGTGTAGGCTAGTTTTTTTTATTTTGTGGGGGGGGGGTTATTTTGATAGGGCTATTAGATTAGGAGTAATTTGTTTTTATTTTTGATAATTTACGGCTAGATTTAGAGTTTTGTCTGTAAAGACCCGCGTAGCTAACGCTCCTTTCCCCCCCCGCACCATTTAAATAACGCTGGTATTGAGAGTTCTCTGAAGGGCTGCGTTAGGCTCCAAAAAGGAGCGTACAGGCATATTTACCTCCACTTCAACTCTCAATACCAGCGTTGCTTAAGGTAGCGGCTAGCTGGAAAAACGTGCTTGTGCACGATTCCCCCATAGGAAACAATGGGGCAGTTTGGGCTGAAAAAAAACCTAACACCTGCAAAAAAGCAGCGTTCAGCTCCTAACGCAGCCCCATTGTTTCCTATGGGGAAACAGTTTCTAAGTCTGCACCTAACACCCTAACATGAACCCCGAGTCTAAACACCCCTAACCTTACACTTATTAACCCTTAATCTGCTGACCCCGCTATCGCTGACCCCTGCATTACACAATTAACCCCTAATCTGCCGCTCCATACACCGCTGCAACCTACATTATCCCTATGTACCCCTAATCTGCTGCCCCCAACATCGCCGACACCTACATAATATTTATTACCCCCTAATCTGCCCCCCCAACGTTGCTGCTACCTACTTACACTTATTAACCCCTAATCTGCCGACAGGAGCTCGCCGCTACTCTAATAAATGTATTAACCCCTAAACCGCCTCACTTCCGCCTCAAAAACCCTATAATAAATAGTATTAACCCCTAATCTGCCCTCCCTAACATCGCCGACACCTGCATAATATTTATTAACCCCTAATCTGCCCCCACAATGTCGCCGCTACCTACCTACACTTATTAACCCCTAATCTGCCAACCAGACCTCGCCGCTACTCTAATAAATGTATTAACCCCTAAAGCTAAGTCTAACCCTAACCCTTACGCCCCCCTAAGTTAAATATAATTTTATTCTAAACAAAATAAATTAACTCTTATTAAATAAAGTATTCCTATTTAAAGCTAAATACTTACCTGTAAAATAAACCCTAATATAGCTACAATATAACGAATAATTATATTGTAGCTATTTTAGAATTTATATTTATTTTACAGGCAACTTTGTATTGATTTTAACTAGGTACAATAGCTATTAAATAGTTATTTACTATTTAATAGCTACCTAGTTAAAATAATTACAAAATTACCTGTAAAATAAATCCTAACCTAAGTTACAATTAAACCTAACACTACATTATCAATAAATTAATTAAATCAATTAACTACAAGTACCTACAATTAAATAAACTAAACTAAATTGCAAAAAAAACAAAACACTAAATTACAAAAAATAAAAAGATTACAAGAATTTTAAGCTAATTACACCTACTCTAAACCCCCTAATAAAATAACAAAGCCCCCAAAATAAAAAAATACCCTACCCTAATCTAAATTAAAAAAGTTAACAGCTCTATTACCTTACCAGCCCTTAAAAGGGCTTTTTGCGGGGCATGCCCCAAAGAAATCAGCTCTTTTGCCTGTAAAAAAAACACAATACCACCCCCCAACATTACAACCCACATACCCCTACTCTAACTCAAACCCCCTTAAATAAACCTAACACTACCCCCCTGAAGATCTCCCTACCTTGAGTCGTCTTCACCCAACCAGGCCAAAGTCTTCATCCGATGTACCAAAAGAGGGCATCCGGAGCAGCAGAAGTCTTCATCCTATCCGGGCAGAAGAGGACATCCTGACTGGTAGACATCTTCATCCAAGCGGCATCTTCTATCTTCATCCATCCGGAGCGTAGCCATCTTCTTCCAGCCGACGCGGATCCATCCTCTTCTACCGATGCCTACTCGCCGAATGAAGGTTCCTTTAAATGACGTCATCCAAGATGGCGTCCCTCGAATTCCGATTGGCTGATAGGATTCTATCAATCTGATTGAACTTGAATCTGATTGGCTGATTCAATCAGATTGAGAGATGATTTTTTTGGGGCATGCCCCGCAAAAAACCCTTTTAAGGGCTGGTAAGGTAATAGAGCTGTTGTCTTTTTTAATTTAGATTAGGGTAGGGTATTTTTTATTTTGGGGGGCTTTGTTATTTTATTAGGGGGCTTAGAGTAGGTGTAATTAGCTTAAAATTCTTGTAATCTTTTTTTTTTTTTTGTAATTTAGTGGGGGGGGGTTTGTAATTTAGTTTAGTTTATTAAATTGTAGGTACTTGTAGTTAATTGATTTAATTAATTTATTGATAGTGTAGGGTTTTATTGTAACTTAGGTTAGGATTTATTTTACAGGTAATTTTGTAATTATTTTAACTAGGTAGCTATTAAATAGTAAATAACTTTTTAATAGCTATTGTACCTAGTTAAAATAAATACAAAGTTGCCTGTAAAATAAATATAAATTCTAAAATAGCTACAATATAATTATTCGTTATATTGTAGCTATATTAGGGTTTATTTTACAGGTTAGTATTTAGCTTTAAATAGGAATACTTTATTTAATAAGAGTTAATTTATTTTGTTAGAATAAAATTATATTTAACTTAGGGGGGTGTTAGGGTTAGGGTTAGACTTAGCTTTAGGGGTTAATACATTTATTAGAGTAGCGGCGAGGTCCGGTCGGCAGATTAGGGGTTAATACTTGAAGTTAGATGTCGGAGATGTTAGGGATGGCAGATTAGGGGTTAA
Source organism: Bombina bombina (assembly GCF_027579735.1). Lineage (NCBI taxonomy): Eukaryota > Metazoa > Chordata > Amphibia > Anura > Bombinatoridae > Bombina > Bombina bombina. The sequence goes on from NC_069500.1 coordinate 393,625,650, forward strand.
TAAATATTATGCAGGTGCCGGTGATGTTAGGGAGGGCAGATTAGGGGTTAATAAGTGTAGGTAGGTAGCAGTGACGTTGGGGGGGGGGGGCAGATTAGGGGTTAATAAATATTATGTAGGTGTTGTGATGTTAGGGGCAGCAGATTAGGGGTTTATAAGTATAATGTAGGTGGCTGCGGTGTGCGGTCGCAGATTAGGGGTTAAAATTTTTTATTAGAATGGCGTGATGTGGGGGGACCTCGGTTTAGGGGTACATAGGTAGTTTATGGGTGTTAGTGTACTTTAGAGCACAGTAGTTAAGAGCTTTATAAACCGGCATTAGCCCAGAAAGCTCTTAACTACTGACTTTTTCCTGCGGATGGAGTCTTGTCAGTAGAGGGTCTACCGCTCGCTTCAGCCAAGACTCTAAATACCGGCGTTAGGAAGATCCCATTGAAAAGATAGGATACGCAATTGGCGTAAGGGGATCTGCGGTATGGAAAAGTCACGGTTTGGAAGTGAGCTTTAGACCCTTTCCTGGCTGACTCTAAATACCAGCGGGCGGTAAAAAGCAGCGTTAGGAGCCCTTAACGCTACTTTTGACGCCTAACGCAGAACTCTAAATCTAGGCGATAGTTTTTTATTTTGTGTAATTTAGTGGGTTTTTTGTAGTTTAGATAATTGTATTTGATTAATTTAATTTTTTTATTTTATTGTAATGTTAGTTTTTAGTGTAAGGCAGGTTAGGTTTTATTTTATAGGTAACTGTATTTATAATAACTAGGTAGCTAGTTAATAACTATTTACTAACTAGTCTACCTAGCTAAAATAAATACAAACTTACCTGTGAAATAAAAATAAAACCTAAGCTAGCTACAATATAACTATTAGTTATATTGTAGCTAGCTTAGGTTTTATTTTACAGGTAAGTTTGTATTTATTTTTAAATAGTTTATTTTATGTAATAATTGTTTATTTTAATTATATTTAAGTTAGGGGGTGTTGGGGTTAGGGTTACGTTAGGGTTAGGGGTTAATATATATATTTAGTGTTAGTGATGTTGGAGGCCAGAGGTTTAGGGGTTAATAACTTTAGTATAGTGGCGGCGACATTGGAGGCGGCAGATTAGGGGCTAATAAGTGTAGGTAGGTGGCGGTGATGTTAGGGCCAGCAGATTAGGGGTTAATAACTGTAATATAGGTGGTGTCTATGTTAGGGCCAGCAGGTTAGGGGTTAATAACTGCAATGTAGGTGGCGGCGATGTTAGGGGCTGAAGATTAGGGGTTAATAAGTGTATTTAGGTGGCGGCAATGTTAGGGACAGCAGATTAGGGGTTAAGAACATTATGTAGGTGGCGACGATGTCAGGGGCGGCAGTTAGGGGTGTTTAGACGTCGTTTTTATGTTAGGGTGTTAGGTTTAAACATAACTTTTTCTTTCCCCGTAGACATCAATGGGGCTGCGTTACGGAGCTTTTGTTTCCACGATCGCAGGTGTTAGGCTTTTTTTTAGCCGACTCTCCCCATTGATGTCTATGGGGAAATTGTGCATAAGCTCATCAAAACAGCTCTTGTTTTTGGGTGAGGTATGGAGCTCAACACCACCATATCGCCGTACAAGCCTGCTTTTTGTAAACCTGTAATAGCAGCGCTATACGGAGGTGAAATAATGCCGTTTTTGTAGCAGTCGTTAATTTTCCTATAACGCTCAAAACTCGTAATCTAGCTGACTGTTATTTACAATGTTTGATGTATTGTGCAGCCCCCTCTTGTGAAAACTAGAGTATTTACATAATTACAAATATTACCTGTTATGAGATGGCAGATGTGGGGGAACTCCGTATCAGTGAGTACCCCACAAAAAAAGATATATATATATTAATATATATATATATATATATATATATATATATATATATATATATATATATATATATATATATATATATAATTTCGGGAGGGGGGTTAAAAATACAGGAATTATAAATAAATCAAAGCATGTAGAGACTGTAAAAAATTATTTGTTCATGCATTCCAGTCGAGCGGGTTACATTTCATACTGGTACTTTTGTTTTGCTGAAAATATGGCTCTGAACTTTGCTCTTAAAAAGGGTTAAGCAATGTATCATTTTGTGACAACATGTCATTTGTTTCATTGGTTTAATAACAAGTGTGATCTAATAATAAGAACTGGAAATACAAATATGGACTTGTTACTTACTTTTTTGACATGAGGAATGTTTTGATTAATTTTGCTTTAGGACAGACATTATATGGATTCTAAAATATTATGGAGACTGGATTGTATATTGTCATTTATGGGTATGGAAATTATTATACGTTTTGAATAATGGGAATGTTTTCCTGTAAGCTAATGTTGATTGTTCTTCTTATCAACCCCTAGGCATATTTATTAAAGCACAAACGTGATTGATCCCTAACGTGATTGATCCCTAATTTTCTCACAATCATCTGTAATAATGTGAAAGATATTCAAATTAAATAACAGTTTAGAATAACATTAAAAAAACTAAGCCTAATAATCAATGGGAGGATGTATTTGTAGAATATCAAGCAAGTAACAATAACTTTAATTTAAAGGTACATTAAACTACATTTTTAATTCACCATAAAGGTTCAGATTACTATTGGAGCGCTAACAGTTATCTCTAGTGTTTTCACTCGTCGGGTTGAAGTAAATGCGATCACTTGAGCTCAATCGCTATTTACACTAGAATGATTTCCTCATCCTCAGAGCTCTGGTTAAAGGGACAGTCAAGTCCAAAATAAACTTTCATAATTCAAATAGGGCATACAATTTTAAACAACTTTCCAATTTACTTTCATCACCAATTTTGCTTTATTCTCTTGGTATTCTTATTTGAAAGCTAAACCTAGGTAGGCTCATATGCTAATTTCTTAGACCTTGAAGGCCACCTCTAATCTGAATACATTCTGACCACTAGAGGTCAGAATTTTTCACCACTAGAGGACATTAGTTCATGTGCGTCATATAGATAACATTGAGCTCACATTGAGTTACCTAAAAGTGAGCACTGATTGGCTAAAATGCAAGTCTGTCAAAAGAACTGAAATCAGGGGGCAGTTTGCAGAGGTATAGATACAAGATAATTACAGAGGTAAAATGAGTATTATTATAACTGTGTTGGTTACGCAAAACTGGGGAATAGGTAATAAAGGGATTATCTATCTTTTTAAACAACAAAAATTCTGGTGTTGACTGTTCCTTTAACTGTTTCGCAAAACAAAAAAGTGTCACAAAACAAATCAAAAATACACTACAAAGTACAGTTAATCTCATAATAACACTATCAAATAAAAATTATTTAAAAAAATTGCACACAAAAGTTATAAGGGCTCAAAGATGTGATCTGTCAGGTGTTAGAAAAAAAAAGGCAGGCAAAGGGCTTTAACATAGAGAAACAAACATATATATGTCTAAAGATGTGTATGTGTGTGTGTGTGTGTTTACATGTATGTACATATGTATTTATGTATTTAAATGTGTATATATGTATTTACAGACATATATACACATACAAACACATAAATGGATATGTACACTCATATAGACATACATATAAGTGCATTAAAGCCATTTGCAGTTAAAATGACATGAAACTCACATTTGTACTTCACAATTCAAAAAGAGCATGTGATTTTAAACAACTTTCCATTTTACTTCTATTATTTAATTTGCTTCCTTCTCTTGTTATCCTTTCCTAAAAGGTTAATCTAGGTCAGCTCAGTAGCAGCAAAGAACCTAGGTTCTAGCTGCTGATTGGTGGCTGCATACATATACTGATTGTCATTGGCTCACCCATGTGAGCAGTAAGAAACCAGTAGTGCATTGCTGCTCCTTCAACAAAGAGAATAAATCAAATTTGATAACAGAAGTAAATTGGGAAGTGGTTTAAAATTGTATGTTCTACCTAAATTATGAAAAAAAAATGTTTGGGTTTCATGTCCCTTTAAGTAGTAATATATTTAATAAAGTGTTATACAGTGTGTTAACTGTAAATATTTCACATTCCAATGTTCTGCACATAGCAGAATATGTTCTATGTATTTATAAATAGATATTCCTATAAATATCTGTATTAATCTATATATAACCATGTGTATATACGCTAAGACATTAAGGGCTGCTGGTTGCTTTAAAGGATTTATTGTATTCGTTTGTTCCTGTTTTTTTCCTCTGGATTACAATAAAATATTGAACTTTTATTAGCTCTGTCTAAACTTGGTTTGTTTGATCATGTTTAGATACAGCTATAGATATATATTGTACCAATATGTAAAGTATTTGAGGACCAGGACCCGGTGAATATCCTATAGGATCATCAAAAATGAGCCAGCACTAAGAGATTTATATAAACACCTTTACTGTGCCATAACAAAGCCATAATGTTTCGGCCTCACACGGAGGCCTTGGTCACATAAAAAAAACACACAACAAGCATGTGTTTTTTTCATGTGACCAAGGCCTCCGTGTGAGGCCAAACGTTATGGCTTTGTTATGACCTATAGGATATTTACCGGATCCTGGTCCTCAAATACTTTACGTTTGTGTCTCTAAGGGCTGTGCACAGAGTGGTTGATGGCGACGGTGAGTGCTGATCTTCCTGTACATACATATATATATATATATATATATATATATATATATATAAAATACAGGAATGGACATCAGTCACAGACCGGACTGGGTTCACATCCTAAGCTACAGCAAACTCCACAGCCCAGAACACTGACAGACAGCTGCAAAGTTTCCAGCAACCCAGACAGTTAACCCCAGAGCAGCCTGGGTGACAGGTCCACAGGGAAACATTACAAACATTATCCACACAACACATAGAAAACCTGGCACTCGCCAGCAGATTCACAGTAATGTTTAAAAGCAAAACTGGGGGAAGTCAGTTACATTTGGCGCCAAAGGATCAAGCCCAGGACCACGACAAGGTCTCCCCCTTCCTGGGACCCTAAACCAGCACCCACACAATGCATACTTCCAAGCAAATTGTTAAAGAAAAGAAGTTAAGTGTTGTGCTATGTCACTCAGTGCCACTCCTTAGCAACTAACCACCATGTTGCTAGGATAAATACAAAGTGTAAAAAAGTGAGGTGGAGGGCGCTTAAAGCAAAACGTGCTTCAGCAGAGTGTGAGATATAAAAATATAAATATATAATAAATGTAAATTGAAAAAAATTTAAAAAAAAAATGTTGAAAATAAATTTTCTAGGAAAAAATTGAAAAAATCTATAAGTGTATAAAGATGAGATTTCTCACAGAAAAGATTCATAGTAGTAATATTTGACAATGTGTGATTGTGAATCAATTACTTACAAATTCCCAAATGATTTAAATTACAAAATGTTTTAATAAACAGAGTTAGTGCAACATATTAAAACTTGTGCAAACAGGTTATTCCAGATAGTACCGGAATTTGAAGTTCTCACTATTAATTTTAAACCAGTGTGCTATACATATCAGGCATAAGGTTCCAAATATAGAAATGGACTAATACCAACTAATACTAGGTGCGAGGGTAAGGGTAAGGGTACAATGTACTACTTGCACTATAATACAATTTATTCCTGCATAAACATACTATATTCATTTGGGAGTTTGTAAGTAATTAATTCACAATCACACATTGTCAAATATTACTACTACTAGTCTTAAAGCCCATGTACACTGGCCATTTTTTTGCAGTACAGCGGTCCCACCGCTTGCTCTCTCTGCCCCGCGCCGCGCCCATCACGCGCCGGCCCTGCCCACTCTGGCCAGGGTACACATCCTAAGCCACAGCAAACTCCACAGCCCTGAACACTGACAGACAGCTGCAAAGTTCTCAGCAACCCAGGCAGTTAACCCCAGAGCAGCCTGGGTGACAGCATTACAAACATTATCAACACAACACAGAGAAAACCTGGCACTCACCAGCAGGTTCACAGTAATGTTTAAAAGCAAAACTGGGGGAAGTCAGTTACATTTGGCGCCAAAGGATCAAGCCCGGGACCATGACAAAGTTCAAAAGAGACCTTAGTTCCCCTCTTGATGATGGGTTTAATAAAGGTTACATCGATCAAAAGACCTTTGACTTTCTTATGGTCGATAATCCAGTTACTTCAATTATACATGTTTTACCTAAAGTACATAAAAGTATTTATGATGTAATAGGTAGACCCATAGTACCAGGCATTGGCTCACTTTGTGAACCACTGTCTGAATGGCTTGACAGCATTCAATTGCCCCTTGTGTTTGGTCTATCAAGTTACCTAAGAGATACAAAACATGTCTTAAATTTTTTTATAATTTTGAATGGAAAGTAGAACATCAATGGTTAACCATTGATGTTGTATCATTACATTCTTCCATCCCCCATACTATGGGAAATTTGGATTTTTAGATACCAGAACCAACTATAGCAAAGAGTTTTCCCAGTATGTGTTAGAAGGGCTACAATTCCTTCTAACGCACAACTATTTTAAATTTGAAAATTCATATTATTTGCAATTACAAGGGACTGCGATGGGGGCAAAATTCGCCCCATCATATGCCAACCTTGTAATGGGTTGGTGGGAATTGGTCATGATTTATGGTGATAACAATCCTTATGCTCAGTCTATCAAAAGCTATTATCGCTATATTGATGATTTGATATTGATATGGAAAGGGAATTCATCATCTATAGAAAAGTTTGTTGAATATCTTAACACAAATGAATGGGGCCTGAGATTCACTTTTGAAACCCACAAAACCACAATTTTCTTTACTTAAAACTTTGTAGTGTTGTTGGAAACAATGAAGTTAAATCGACAATATACAGAAAACCCATATCTGGGAATACCTTACTCCATGGTATAAGTAACCATCCTCCCAAAGTCCCTTATTCTATTGCTAAAGGCCAGTTCATTAGGGTAAAAAAAAAGTTTGGATAATTCTGACTACATAGCCCAAAGTGGTGATCTAACAAAGAGACTTGAACACAGAGGATATATAATAACAGCCATACAGAAGACTAAACTAGAGGTAGACAGTTTAGACAGGAAAAATCTTTTACCGGACAAACAAAAAGTAAAACAAATAAAAGATGAACAAATAACATTTGTTACACAATATTCAACAAATTACAATGATATTTGTAAAATCATACGCAAACATTTGCCAATGCTTCAAGCTGATGAGAGTTTGGTTAAAACAGTTGAAAAAGGATGTAGATTTTCCTATAGGAGAGGGGCCACCATTGGTAACCAAATCTCCCCAAGTGTTTTACCCACGACAAAAGCTCCAAGCTCTTGGCTAGATTCAAAAGGGATGTTTAAGTTTGGCTATAGTTGGGGGGGGGGGGGGGGCAGAGCAAGCTCTGGATCTGAACGGTTGCATGTCAGTATAGCTCCGGCTATATTTTATCTACAAACATATTTTAGACCGTTCAGCCCAGCTCTAATAGTAAAATGTATATGCCTGAGGTCCAGTAAGACTTGCTGGAAAAGCACAGGGACTTTTTGGTATGGACCATTGATATATTTTATGGAGACTTATACCGGGGCCTCTGAGGAGTAACTTTTTTCCAGCCCAGGCAATCTACTAACTGCAGACACTGCAACTATTATTGGCAACTTCCCCTTACTAGGAGCTGGTGAGCCGGTAGGGGTGATGGAGAAGTTAAACAGCTCTCATCTTTTGAACCACACCTTTATTAAATTATTGGATTGCCTACTATGCAACCACTTTTTACAGCTTGGGGAAAACGTGATGGCGGCTTGGAAAGGAACTCAGCAAGTTGACATGCCATGTGATGGTTTAAAAGTTCCAGAAGACGCCTCAGCCTCTCCACCGAAGGTTGGATTTAGGGGTCGAGAGCTCTCTACAACTGGCCAACTACACCCAGAGTATAGCTTTAAATCACCCATGGGAGCTCTAGAACTCAGCGGTTGCAGTAGCGCCATCTTTGCCACTCCCACAAGACAAAGTGATCCGCCATTGCTGTCTCAGGCGCTGACTTCACCCGCTACTGAGGCTAGAGCCGTGCCCAAATCTAAAGTCTCTCATCTAGGCTTAAGTGTAAAAGTGAGGTCATATTTCTACCCAGCGGAAGGCAGACTTTTGCTACCAGAGAGCTTGCAGCTTTGCTATGCTCTTTTGTGTGACCGAGTCTGGCTGGACAATAATACCTGGTCTGTGCGGGCGGTTGGAGTGGCCTAGGCTCTCTTTGTGATGAGAAATTACAGCGTTGCATCTGCTGAACTGTTTTGTCCTGGACTTCTGCCGGTTTGTCAGGTCTTCCTCACGGCGCAGTTTGTTGCTTATATCTCCCTGGATACTTGCTCTATTAATAGGTTTACTCTTCTGTTGTCACATGGTTCCAATTATATCTGACTAGTGTTCTATATGAGACATGTTTGCACCCTGTGTATGTATGGTTATAGGGTCAATTCAGGTTTAACGTTATTTTCAGTTATGTCTTGGACTTTTGCAAGAGCTTTATAGAAGATTTTCACTAAGTTATATGTTTAGATATGTGGATACTTCTCTATGTCTAGGACTCTTTATTTTTGTTGTTCAACATAGCTTCACTAACATAGTGGACATTTAACTCCAAGTTTGATATGTTTATATAGCTTACCAATTTACTACACAGTGTTGACCCTCAGCCTTATATTAGAATTATATGTGTACAATACCCATACTGCTACACCTTAATACAATATAAGTAGTGGGTTATTAATTATTTGCGAAAATACGCCTTATACTATGATAAGATACAGATATTTTCACCATATACCTCCCTTATATATATAAATAATCTATTTTGATTGTCAACAAATACATAAACCAACAGTGCCTATTGACTATGACTCATTGAACACAACTGCATTTTCATTGTGGTAGTTTCCTACTAATTGAAATAGTCTCCTGTTGCTGGGCATAAGGGCCCGTGCCCAGTTAGCAGGTTTAAATTTAGAGAGAAGCAAAGAGTTCTATTTTGCATAGTTAAGGTTTCAACTGCATCTTTTATATAATAATAGCACAGGCTTACTGTATGTTGTTTGACGGAGGCTGATGTTGGCAGCAGTCTTAAAAATTATTGGGAGGTTACCTCTGTTCTGATCACTTTTTATTTACTTTAAATATTCATTTATAAACATTATTAGAGGCCTATTCCTTTTGCTAATAGGTATTGTAAAGAGTTATCTCTATCCCTTTTTATTTTGTTACACGGCTGGTACTCCCCCCCCCTCTTTCCCGTTCCCATTTCCTTTTCCTTTAGTCCCCCCCCCCCCCCTCCTCTCCCCCATTCCCTTTCCCCTTCCCCCTTCCTTTAAAGATCCCAAAGTGCTCTGGGGTTTCTTAGTAGTCACTTTTGCGGTTTACCTCGTAACATACCGCACTCTTCCCCCTATATACACTCAACTGCTGTATAGGTTTCAAAAACACTTGTTTAAGATGTTTTGTATATTGGTATATAATATGTTTGGTCTGATGGTAAATAATACTATTTGCATACTTTGTTATATATTGTTGCTCAGTGCGGCTCTTTTATATACTGCTCCATATACTATACTATTTGAACCTTACATTGCTCTGTCTGAAACAATCAGGTATATCTAACTTTTGCATATGCTTTAAAAATATATTCTGAGGAGGCGGAGCGAGCGGCTAACTAAGATGGTCGCACGTAACTGAAGCTCCTCATGCAGGCTGGGCAAGTTAGCTCATAACCGCGGATAACATCGAGGCACAGAGATATAAAACCTCAAACTGAGTATCGGAACATATAAAGTACGTTTGCTGCAATCTTGGTCCAGATCCGTATGCTATTACGGACACCATTTGAGCCGTCTACAACCGCGCCACGAGGTCTTTAAGCACTGCGCCACAGACAAGAGGTAACACAGACCTCCACTCAAACAAATCCACATCCCGATCCGGATCGCCTAACATAGTGGACACAGGTGAAATGTGTAGCTTTGTGAAAGAGGCGATAATGCTCGCACTGGTTGCTGTTAAGTTTACTAGCTAAAAATATGGAATATGCAGCGTTTTAAGATCCACCCTATCCACATGATCCAGGGCCGAAATTTAGCAATGGAGCAGAGGGGATATTTTTTGCTGTTAGTGTACACATGTATTCTTATGTCATATTAGGTCTATGCACATGATCTGAAATGCTGCATTTGGGCTGAAGTACTTAATTTGCATCGTTTCTCTGTCTTAACATATATCTATATATGAGATGCAAGTTGCAACTGATCTGAACTGTATCACAAACTACAAACTGTCATCCTGACTCATCTCTACACACGTCTGATGAATTCTTTCTCCCTATAGACAAAAGTGAAAATCTTTATGCAGTGGTGAATTGTTTTTTATTCTAAGCAGTTAGCTGAGAAGAACACCCTCCTATCCCTCTTCCCACTGTTCTTAGTAGCAGTGGGTCAAATCCACTACCCTTTCCCGAGATCGCTCCGTGAGGACAAAAACCCCAGGAGCGGTGTTCCTATTTAATTAGACTCATCCTTACTATATAATACACATAATTGATCACCTGCTCTAACTTACAAAACACCTCCATGATGTTGCAGAGAAAATTAACCAGAAGTGACAAATCTCAAAAACTGCCTTTAACAACTCAGGGAGCCATGAACTCTTTTTTCAAACAAGCTGACAAGCAAAAAGGCAATAAAGATCCAGATACCATATTAAGCTCACATGATGAAAGCTCTTGTGAAGCTGCAGACGCCACATCAGACATACAGCCTACAACTATACATGTTGGAAAAGATGATATTATCACTTATGGCGCTATGGAAGCTCTGATAGAGCAGGTTAAGACTTGCATTAAAAATGAGTGCGCAGGTTTGAAGAAGGACATTTCAGACTTGTGCTATAGAGTTGATACTTTAGAAGAGCATGAATACATATCATCTCAGAAGATTGCAAACCTGTCCTCTAAAGCCTTTCAACACCATCATCGTATGACAGACCTAGAGGATAAATTAGATGATTTAGAAAATCGCTCCAGAAGGAGCAATCTACGCTTCAGGGAAATTCCTGAGACCATACAAAACAATGAGATACAAGATTATTTACAGTCCTTTTTTGCAGACCTGGTAAAGAACAACTCTGGCACTCTATCGGACATCATCTTGGACAGAGCACATAGAGCCCTACGTCCCAAGCCATCAGATAACTTACCTCCTCGGGACATTATTGTGCATTTTCAAAACTTTCACCATAGAGAGACTATCTACAACTATGCAAGGAAACAGTCTTCTATCCAGTTCCAGGGTCACCAAATACAGATATTCCAAGACTTATCAGCAAGAACACTCCAAAAGAGAAGAGATCTTTCCTTTTTAACCTCCCATCTACGTGCTTTGAAGATCCAGTACAGATGGGGATTCCCAACTTCAGTTATTGCTGTTAAAAATGGGAAAAAAATCAAATGCTCTTACCCACCAGATGCAGAGCAATTCTGCCAGCAGTTGGGGATACCGTTGCCTGACCCCCAAACCTCAACTGCACAATCCTCTACATCAAGCAAACAGGAAACCACTAAATCGCAAAGAAGACCCTGGATGGACACTACAACCCCTATAAAAAAGCGGCGACAAAGCAGTAACAAAGATGATGAGATTCAACCACCTTGAAGGAGACACGTAACTATGTGTGATTGTCTATGCTGATAATGCAACACTTGTTTGTAGACTCTCTCTCCTTTTATTTCAGGTTTAAAGAGAACTGTTTCTAATCACCCTTCAAGTTCTATAACACTAGACTTTGTGTGTTTAAGGGATTTCTCATTTATGTTTTGAGGAAAAAGTTCCTAGATGTTCATCATGTTTCGATGTGTTTTGTCTAGTTATTTTGTAATTAATAGCCCACATGTTTTGCACATATATATCTATGTAATTTTGTGATAATAGTCATGTTTATATTCAGTCATACGATATAATAATTTATGATTGAGTTTTTGAATGACCCCATGAGCTAGCTGTTAACTGTTGGGACAGGAATAATCTCAACCACGACTCAATATAAAGGCCCCATTTATTTTCTATTTCACTCACTAATACTCCTCAATCATGGATAGTAGCCCCTTAAATGACTTAACCCCCAGAAGCCAATTAGACAATAACCTATCCATTAACTGCTAACCCTGTCTTACGAAACAAAAGCTACCCTTAGATAACAATAATACAGGGCTATTCATTGGAATCACTAATTCTCCTGAGTTTATAAATGTGAGGGATGCACTGTAGAAGTGAATTATGCCACCTTAATCCCCTTAAGTAGATATAAAACTGCAGAAATGTCCTGTTCTACAGAAATGTCTATATTTTTCACGATGCAGTTATAAAGATATCTGTTATATGGAAGGTTTTGATTAGATCTGAATAAATATGACAGTATACTCATAGCATACCCCTTACCCCCTCCCCCCCTCCCCCCTCTCCCCATCTGTCCTCTTACCATCTCATGTGCCTCCTACACGCTCATCACAATGCACCAGTGGGCATTTGCCCAGCTTGCCCAGAAGCCTCCATCAATTCAATTCCTCTAATTCCTATTCTATACCACCTTATTAGGCTCTTAGCCATACATTTCCCATTTCATTTTCACACATTGGTTCCCTTGTACAAACCTCTGGTTCCTTTATTTTAGAAGACATATACACACATATCCTTTGCAATGCCTACCCATCTATATGAAGGATCAATATCTATAGCCACCCAAAATGTGAAGGGATTCCTATCAGCTGAAAAACGCTCAATTGCTCTTCATGACTTTTACAAGAGAAATCTTGATATCATTATGATTCAAGAAACTCATTTTAAGAGAAACCATGAGCCCACACTCTCGTCCAAATATTATGATAAACACTACTACAGCTCAGGCCTGACCAGAGATAACGGTGTCTGTACTCTATTTAGACGCAATACCTCCTTTGACCTATTGCAACAATTCAATGATCATGAAGGTAGAATTTTAATACTGGTAGGACTTTATTATGGTAAGCCTATTACTCTTGCAAACATATACGCCCCCATCAGACCCGCCCCCTGTTTTTTCGAAAAGTTATCAACAAACTCCTAGATATTGCCAAAGGACCAATCATACTAGGTGGGGATTTTAATTACCCTTCGGACCCTCTACTAGACACTTCAACAGGTCACTCCTATCTAAAAAATTCACAGATTAGGAATAACAATGCATCTCTCCACACACTTCAACTATTTGATACCTGAAGAACGGTACACCCCTCCATTAGAGATTACACATTTTTCTCTCACCCGCAAAAATCTTATACCAGACTCGATTACATATTCTGTGACCAAGCCTCATTGACGAATTTGGTTGACTCAAAAATTTCACACACTACATGGTCAGACCATAGTCTAGTCAAATCTATCTTTAAATGGACGAGTAAACCCCGTCACAGACTAAACTGGAGATTAAATGAGTATATCCTCACAGACAATGAAATCATAGACCAACTCATCAAATATACAGACGAATACTTTGTATTTAATATCTCTGCAGACACGAACACCGCAAACAATTGGGAATCCTACAAGTGTTATATTAGGGGAGTTATCATACAGCTAACAGCGAAACTTAAAAAGCAGAGATCTGCTCAATTCGATACCTTGTCTAACTCTCTAGAGGAAAGTGAAGATATACATAAAAAAGACCCAAAATCCCCACAAAAATTGTCCGCAGTAACGGAAGCTAGGGAAAGCCTTAATAAATTCTTGGTAGAAAATGCACATATGCGCGCCCTGACAACAAAAGCTAAATTCTATGCTGAATCAAACAAAGCCGGGAAAATGAGACTTTCCTCTTATATTCAATCCATTAAACAAAGCACTGGAGTAATTTGCACTAAAAACGAAGATATAGCTGATAGCTTCGTCACATACTATACCTCACTATATAACATAAACAACACAAATGATCAGGGGAACAGAGACAAACTACAAGCGTATTTAGATTCTATAGATGTTCCCTCTATTCCTGAAGAGGATATGTCTATGCTAGACTCCCCCATTTCTTTACTAGAAGTGGTCAACACGGTTAAATCCATGTCCAATGGAAAATCACCAGGCCCAGATGGCCTTACAACCAAATTTTACCAGTTATTAGTAGGTAATCTTGCCCCACATTTACAAGAGCTATTTCTCTCCATAGACCAGGGTCTTACGTTCCCCCAATCTCTTTTAAATGCTATGATAACAGTGGTTCCGAAACCAGATAAACCCAGAGATCTTGTTGGCAACTATAGACCGATTTCTCTCTTAAATGTAGATATTAAAATATACGCCAAGATCTTAGCTAATCATCTTGCCCGTGTCCTACCGAAGGTCATCCACCCTGATCAGGTGGGATTTGTTAGTGGCCGTGAAGCAAAAGATAATACCACCAGACTACTACACACATTATTAACCTCACACGAACAAAGCCCCCTAGTGATGCTTTCTACAGACGCTGAGAAGGCCTTCGACAGGGTCGACTGGCATTTTATGTGGTCGGTCCTGTCGAAATTTGGTCTCTCAGACATATTCTTGTCCAGAGTACAAGCTTTATATCATAACCCTCGAGCCACTATTAAGGTTAATGACATAATATCACAATATTTCCCTATCTCTAATGGCACCAGGCATTATCCCCTCTCCTATTCGCTCTCACGGTAGAAATTTTAGCTATTCAAATCAGAAACAATCCAAATATTTTGGGGACTAGGGTAGGCAACATCCAACAAACATGTCTCCTGTTTGCAGACGACATTATCTTCACTCTGAAGGCACCATTAACTTCCATACCAGCCCTGATACGAGATCTGGAGAGTTATAAACAATTTTCCAACTACTCAATTAACATGAATAAATCGAGCATTATTCCATTATTCCCATCCACATGAACTCAATGGAAATGGACTATATTTTACATAAAACTCCCTTCCCTGTCGTAAATACCCTAAGAATTTATTCCAAGAGAACTATACAACACTTCAAACTCATGTCTTCTCCCTATTACATACATGGCATAAGCAAGGACACCTTTCCTGGATAGGCCGCATAAACACAATAAAGATGATGATACTCCCTAAATATCTATACATATTCCAGGCTCTACCAATATCATTACCGAGACACTACCTTCGCACACAACAAAAGATGCTAGATTCTTTTATTTGGGCTTACAAAAAAACCAAGGGTATCAAGGAATTCCATGTATTTAGGTAAGGAGGAAGGTGGCCTAAATGTCCCAAATTTAACGCAGTACCACAAAGCGACACATTTAACACAAATAGTCTCATGGTCTCATAACCCCACCTCCAAACTATGGATCCAAATGGAAGCAGCCTCCCTCGGCTTAAGTGGAATGCGAGATCTATGTTGGCTTCCTAAATCATCCAGACCCCCTATAACTAAGGCTAATGAATGTATAAGAACTACCTTAACCATATGGGACTCTCTTATTCAAAACTCGAACACTCTCTCTACCCCAATCTCCCCAATGACTCCACTGTTAAACAACACCCTTTTTTTATCCCAACACCAGTTTAAATTTGAACCAGAAGATTCTTCCCTGAAAAATATGCCTATATTTCTACTCACAGAAAACTCCTAAATAAGGGATAGAATTGCCTTAAGAGAATCAATAGGCTCTCCTTTCCACTGTTGGTTTCCCTATCTCCAAATTCGACAAGCAATTATGGATAACCCTCATAAAAATGACTGCCTCCGTCCGCTTACCCCATTCGAGAAGCTATGCAATACAAAAGACATTCAAAAATCCCATCTCTCTCTCACACATAAACTCTTAAGAGCTATACACACAGTCAAACTACCCTCGTATACCACCAAGTGGGAAACTGAACTTCGGGTTCAGCTCCCAAAAGATACCTGGCTACAATGTTTTAACACAGTCCACTCCTCTTCCTCCTCACTCATCCTAACTGAACTTAACTTTAAGATTATCTCATGCTGGTATCTCACACCTCAAAAATTGAATGAAATATATCCAGGAGCTAACTCGAGCTGCTGGAGGATATGTGGTGAAGTGGGCACACTTTCCCACATATGGTGGTCTTGTAACAAAATGACCACTTATTGGGCTCAAATCGAGTGTTGCATCAATCTTATATTGAACACACAGATATCCCTTTCGGCAACTATGATCTTACTAAACCAAATCCCTGATGTTAACATGTGCCAGACATATTGTCCCTCGGTATTGGAAACAGGCTCATCCCCCTACTTATGACCATTGGGTGACAGAAGTCACACACATACTAGCTCTAGAGAAGAGACATTATTGTTTCGTAGGAAAGAGAGATTTTATATTAGATGTAATTTTCTTATGGGAACAAAGAACACTATGACTCTACATGGACGACCCTTCTTCACTGCTATACACAATAGGCTCTATAATCATTCGAAGTATGTGTTTTTCTCTATGTAAGGATTAACTGCAAAGGAACTACATTGAATCACATTACATTATATTATATTACTCTATAATATATCTTTACATATCTTTATATTTGTCTCCTTCCCTCTATCCCCTACCGTTACCTGCCTGAACCCCTTTCATATTCCCCCTCTGACTTCCCCCGTCCCTCTTGCGTTAGGATACGACAGAGACTCAATGTAGCTGGAAAACATTCACTGATTTATGTTATCTAATTATTTATCTATGTTACACCTAAAAAAGACAAGTGCAAGGGAATTATATTGTATTGTATTATATCATGACATAATGTACCCTGGTATACCTTTATTTTTGCTATATTTCATCCTACTGATCCCTATCACTATCCACCCTAACCCTCTCCATATCCTTCCTCAAACCTCCTCTTTCCCTCCCGCACCCTATATATCCCTTCTCTCGTTATATATCTTTTTACTAATCCCTATTATTATTATTTGCCCTAACCCTCTCCATACCCTTCCTCGGTCCACCTCTCTCCCTCTCACCCTTAGCATTTATTTTTCATTTTATTTTTATTTTCCTTCAAAAAAGGGAAAGAAATGGTCAATAAGATGTTATATTGTCTTAATGTAACTGAAAGGCATTTACTGTTTTTTTGTTGTTCATTCTATGTCTTTGTTATTTCCCAAAATGTCAATAAAAATTTGTTTAAACAAAAAAAATATATATATATTCTTAAAGGGACACTATACCCAAACATTTTCTTTCATGGTTAAGGTAGAGAATACAATTTTAAACAACATTCCAATTTCCTTCTATTACCTAATTTGCTTCATTCTTTAGATATGCTTTAATGAAGAAATAGCAATGCACACAGTGAACCAATCACAGGAGACATCTATGTGCAGCTACCAATCAGCAGCTACTAAGCATATCTAGATATGCTTTTCAGCAAAGAATATCAAGAGAATTAAGCAAATTAGATACTAGAAATAAATTAGAAAGTTGTTTATAATTGTATGCTCTTTCTAAATCATGATA
The DNA here is from genome assembly GCF_027579735.1 of Bombina bombina. Taxonomy (NCBI): domain Eukaryota; kingdom Metazoa; phylum Chordata; class Amphibia; order Anura; family Bombinatoridae; genus Bombina; species Bombina bombina. Next base: position 393,643,139 of record NC_069500.1, read on the forward strand.
GAAAAAAAAAATGGGTTTCATGTCCCTTTAAATGCTGCCATATATGTTATATAATTTGAATTGTATACTGTTCAGTCTGAAGCAATCAGGTATATTCCATTATTGCATATGCTTTACAATTTGTGCTTAAGATAATGTGCATATTAGTTTTTAACATGCTTAGTATAATAGTTGATAAAATTCGGATAAACATACTATATCTTTTGAAAAATCTACTGTTCAATTTGAAACTACTCTAATATCCATACATATATTTGTTGATGTGTATTTCCCCTTATTTCCTGTTAACTAAGTGCCTCAAGCAGTATGTATGTTTCTTTTATATTTTTTGTGATTTCTGAGGCCACAATTTTCAAGTTGAATGATTACTCTGTATAATTCGAAAAAATTCAATAAAAATTATTTAAAAAAAAAAAATAATAAGTTTGGCTATAGTTCATGTATCCCATGTACTTTTATTCAAAAAGGTGACACTTTTCTTTCTGCAGTTACAGACAAACATTACAAAGTCAATTGGTGTGTCAATTGTCGATCCAAAAATGTAATATATATGATCTGGTGCTCCTGCAATAAAAAACAATATGAAGGTTGTACCTCCAGGGAAGTTAGGGAAAGAATCAGACAACATTTGTCAGATATAAAAAGATCAGATCCCTGCTTTGAAATGGCAAAACAATTTTACAAAAACATGACAGCACCAATTTGACCTTTAAATGGATGGTAATAGAACAGGTTAAAGCACCACCAATAGGGGGAGATATGAATAAAATCCTCCTGAAACAGGAAGCATATTGGATTTTTACTTTGGAATCACGTATCTCCAAGGGGTATAACTCTCTGCATGATATAGTTAATTTCTGGGAATTATTCCCCCCTTTTTACTTTTACTCTTACTTTTATTTTTACTTTTTCTTTTTTGATTAAGTTAATTGTAGACTTCTATCACATATTGTTTATATGTAAAATGGCATTGTAAATTTGGGTACATTTATTTTCCCTATATGAAGAAGAGGGATGGTTTTGTATAACTTTGACTTTGCACTGCCACTTTGCATATATGGGGGGATATTTATCAAAGGTCTGGCGGACCTGATCCGACAGTATGGATCAGGTCCGCCAGACCTCGCTGAATGCGGAGAGCAATACGCTGTCCGTATTCAGCATTGTACCAGCAGCTCTTGTGAGCTGTTGGTGCAGATTCACGGCTAATCGGCCAACAGCAGGGAGGTGTCAATCAACCCGATCGTACTCGATCGGGTTGATTTTCGGCGATGTCTATCCGCCTGGTTAGAGCAGGTGGACAGGTTATGGAGCAGCCGTCTTTAGACCACTGCTTTATAACTGCTGTTTCTGGCGAACCTGCAGGCACGCCAGAAACACAGGCCCTCAAGCTCCATCCGGAGATTGATAAATGGGCCCCGTGGTGCTTAATGCAAAGTCAAAAATGTTAATGACCCTAGATACTATGGCCCCTATTTATCAAGGTCTGTCGGACCTGATCCGACAGTGCGGATCAGTTCCGACAGACCTCACTGAATACGGCGAGCAAAACGCTTGCCGTATTCAGCATTGCACCAGCAGCTCACAAGAGCTGCTGGTGCAACATCGCACCCTGCAGACTCGCGGCCAATAGGCCGCCAGCAGGGTTGTGTCAATCAACCCGATCGAGTACGAGTACGATTGCTTTCCGGGGATGTCTGTCCACCTGCTCAGAGCAGGCGGACAGGTTATGGAGCAGCGGTCATTGTGACCGCTGCTTCATAACTGCTGTTTCTAGCGAGCCTGCAGGCTCGCCAGAAACACGGGGCATCAAGCTCCATTTGGAGCTTGATACATATGCCCCTATGTCATCGTTTGATATAAGATTTGAGTATGTAAAATTCACACTATATACTTACTTCACAGCCTCCATCTGACATACAGACATGTTTACTAAACAAAGTGTGTAAAGGGAAATAAGTTTGTGCCTGCTCTATAGTCTCTTTTTTCTAATATGCCGCATTATACTCTTATTAAACTGTGCTCACTGTTGTATGTGCAGGTTTTACTTTTGAGCTAAATGTTTATATGAACCAGTTATTGGTAAATGATAATGATATAGTGAAGACTCGCCAGAAACACGGCCCTTCAAGCTCCATACGGAGCTTGATAAATATGGGCCCTATGGTGGTTAAATAATGCTCCACTCGTAATCTGGCCCAAAATGCTTTATTATGCATAATTAAAAAAAAGTTCCAATGTACTTTTATTATTTATTTTAACTGATTTCCCTGCATATGTTAGTGTTTATACTCCCCCAACAAAACTAGAGTGCTATCTGTAAAAACTCCTACATGCTGCACAGCAATTGGCTGATTTGTACAGAAACTGGTTTATATCTGTTGCTAACTGGCTACAATAAACACAAGTAAAATAAATAATTCAAAAGGCTTTTCAAGGGGTGTGTCCTAGGATTGCAAAACATGACTGTTTGTAAATGATTTTTCTGTTACAATGCAGTGAAAAATTGCTGATGCAAAAATACAAGTTGGATATAAAGAAACATGAAACCCACACGTTTTCTATCATGATTCAGATATAGTATAATATTTTAAGAAACTTTCCAATTTTCTTCATTTTCTTGGTATACTTTGTAGAAGGAGCAGGAATGCACTAATGTGAAATAGCCGAGCACACCAGTGGACAATATATGTGCAGCCACTAAGCAGCAGCAGCTAGCTCCCAGTAGTGCACTGCTGCTCCTGGGCCTACTTAGGTACCGTTTTCAGCAAAATATGCCAAGATAATGAAGCAAATTAACTTATAGGAGCATCTGCATATTCTGTCTTAATTATAAAAGTTTAATTTTGACTTTATTGGCCCTTTAATGTCCCTTTTGATTTGGGTGTTTTTTGCCTTCCTTTTCTTTAATTTTCTTTTATTCCATTTGGTTTGGTTTTTGCAAGTGTTAAAGACTATTTTTTTATTTACTTATTTTGTTTAATTCAGATTACCTATTAATATCAAATTATGACATGTGTGCAATTAACAATATTATATTATTTTGTATAATATGATAAATAATTGATAAACTTTCATAAATGAGCAATCTGTTTCTATATAAGATGTGTTCAAGTTTCATAGTTTAAAATGATGTTTTGAGCTATATTTTAATTTTGATTAAACTATGAAACAAGTGTGTTTATTCACATAAAAGCTCAGCAGTAAAATTTAAAAAAAAAAAAGATAAGTTGCAGAACACAAGCCAAAAGAGAAGAATCCAAGAAGTATGACTAACAATATATTGAAAAGATTTTGAATACCACTGCTGAAGTTTACAACAGCTGTAAGATACACCTTGCACAGCTCTTCTAATCAATTGGGGCATAGACGTTTATTTAGAGATCTACAAATAAAAATAATTTTGCTGTATTCTTCATTTACACAAAATACCCTCTCACACTCTTTTGCCCCCCACACTCCAGGAACTCTCCCACATACACTCCCACATACCCGCTGTTATACACACCCACTATGTGCTTTCTACTCCACTGAATGTGCATGACAACCTGTCATTCTGGGGATCACACACTGGAGAGGAGAAATGAGAGTGCAGTCTCCTTCCACATTGTTTCCTTTTCCTAGTAAGCATTTTGAGGTCACCATGGGGCAGGAACTCTCTGCTAATACAGGGAGTTATGAAGACTAAGCAATGGGGCTGGGGAAAAGGGTTCCCAGACCACTCACAGTGAGAAGTGACCCTTAATTTGCCATTTTATATGAGAGTTGCATGCCCCTGTAAATTGCAGGTGATCGTAGTAAAAATGGTGATTGCCTGAAGCAGACTTAGGGGCCGAATTATCAAGCTCTAAATGGAGCTTGATGCCCCTGTTTCCACGCGAGCCTTCAGGCTTGCCAGAAACAGCAGTGGTCTAAAGACAGATGCTCCATAACTGTTCCGCTTCCTCTGAGGCTGTGGTCTGCAATACGTCCAATCCTATACGATCGGGTTGATTGACACCCTCTGCTAGCGGCCGATTGGCCACGAATCTGCAGGGGGCAGCATTGCACAAGCAGTTCAGGTCAACTGCTTGTGCAATGTTAAATGCCGACAGCATATGCATTCAGCGATGTCTATCGGACATGATACGCTACAGCATATCATGACGGACAGACATTGATAAATCGTCTCCTTAAAGTGCACTTTATCAGGTCCATATCTCCCCTCCTGTTTGTGGTAGAGCACTGGTTTTAAAACCTGTCCTCAGGCCTCCCTGCCATGCCACATTTTGAGGATATCTGAATTGGAGCACAGGTGAAATAATCAGCTGATTAGTAAGCTGCGGTACTAACTAGCACGTTATTGTCACCGCTCACTTACCTACAGCGCTGGTATTACAGGTTTTTATAAACCCTGCGTTAAAAGACAAGAAGTGAGCGTAGAGCAAAATTGAGCTCAATACCGCACTCCAATACTAGCGCTGCTTAAGTCAGCAGTGAGCTGGTTGTACGTGCTCGTGCACGATTTCCCCATAGACATCAATGGGGAGAGCCGGCTGAGAAAAAGTCTAACACCTTTAATAAAGCAATGTTAAGATCAGTAACGCAGCCCCATTGATTCCTATGGGGAAACACATTTTATGTTTACACCTAACACCCTAACATGAACCCTGAGTCTAAACACCCCTAATCTTACACTTATTAACCCCTAATCTGCCATCCCCAACATCACCGCCACCTACATTATACTTATTAACCCCTAATCTGCAGCTCCGGACATCGCCGCCACTATAATAAACATATTAACCCCTAAACCGCCGCACTCTCACATCACAAACATTAGTTAAATATTATTAACCCCTAATCTGCCACCCCTGACATTGCCGTCAACTACCTATAATTAGTAACCCCTAATCTGCCGCCCCCAACGTTGCCGTCACTATACTATATTTATTAACCCCTAAACCTAAGTCTAACCCTGACACCCATTAACTTAAATATAATTAAAATTAATCTAAATAAACCCTACTATTAATAACTAAATAATTCCTATTTAAAACTAAATACTTACCTGTAAAATAAACCCTAAGCTAGCTACAATATAACTAATAGTTACATTGTATCTAGCTAAGGTTTATTTTTATTTTACAGGCAAGTTTGTATTTATTTTAACTAGGTAGAATAGTTACTAAATAGTTATTAACTATTTAATAACTACCTAGCTAAAATAAATACAAATTTACTTGTAAAATAAAACCTAACCTAGGTTACACTAACAGCTAACACTACACTACAATTAAATAAATTACCTAAATTAAATACAATTAACTAAATTAAATACAAATACCTAAATTGAAAAAAAAAACTCTAAATTTCACAAAATAAAAATAAAATTACAAGATATTTAAACTAA